>NW_006286678.1:6344193-6384954 GCF_000327345.1 Myotis davidii
GGCCCCACCCGCAGCCCAGCTAGACCCGCCCTGTCCCGCCCTCGGGCCCCTGGGCTTGAACTGACCGCTGAAGCGGCAGAACCTGCGCAGAGATTCCCCCGAGTTTCCGATCCTGTCCCTCCGGAACTGTGACCAGGGGCAGCCTAGCTCCTGTATCTGTTCTGGAGGGTTCTGTGAACCACCCCCTGCACACCAGTCTCATCCCCTTCCCATGCCCGCCAGCCCCACTCCCTACCTGGACACCCGATCCTGGGGACCTGTTCTCAGAAGTGTCCTCTGTTCCTGGGCCTCGGGCCATCGTCAGTAATGGGCAGGGTTGAGGCTGAGTGCCAAGTGAGCGAGGAAATAGTGACCGGGCGACCAGAAGGGCCCTGGCCTCCTCGGAGCCCTGCACTGCCTCCGGAGGTAGAGAACCTTGCCTGTCACTGCAGAGTAAACTGAGGCCCGAGCGCTCAGCCGCAGGCCAGACTGCAGTGCAGTCCCCTCTCCGCCCCAGGCGGCACATAGGGCAGGCTGGACCTGGGAAAACGCCAATGGCCCCATCCCTCTAAAGCAGTGGTCGGCAAACTCATTAGTCAACAGAGCCAAACATCAACAGTACAACGACTGAAATTTCTTTTGAGAGCCAACTTTTTTAAACTTAAACTATATAGGTAGGTACATTGTTATTAACTTAATGAGGGTACTCCTAAGCTGGCCTTTGCTAAAAACGTCCTCAATCTGATTGAGGTACGTTCGCTGAGGTCGACCCCTTCCAACTCTCCCATCCACACTTGTCTTGTATACTTGTTTCGTCCATCTCCTTCCGTTCATCCTCTCTATATGTCCAAACCATCTCAACATACCTTTCTCAATCCTCGACACTACATCTTCTTTCACTCCACAACGTTCCCTAAAATTAACTTAATAAACTTTACTTAAAGTTTCAAGTAAACTTCGCACGCGCCCGCACGTGGTATTCTGTGGAAGAGCCACACTCAACGGGCCAAAGAGCCGCATGTGGCTCGGGAGCCGCGGTTTGCCGACCACTGGGCTAAAGAGCTGTGCAGGGGGTGCTCTGAACCCTAACCCCCTGGTGATCTCCGCCGCCCCTCCCTTGACAGAGAGACTGAGTCCTTGAGTGAGACTGGGTCCTACCCCTTACAAGGGAATGGGGGGCGAGGGAGAGAGTAAGTTTCTGAGGCTCAGAGACACGGCTCCCTGAATGGATAGTGTGCAACAACTGCCGTCCCGGGGTGAGGATCCCGGGACTCCCAGGCCCGACCCTCGCTAGAGTCCGGGTGCTTCCCTCCACGGAGCAACCCAGGCTGCAGAAACGAGGCCTTACAGGGAGGGGACTTCCAGGTGTCTTCCCAGAGGCGATGCTCCGACGGTGTCTGGAAGGGCCTGGAGACCTGAGGGGAGGATCTCCGAGCCGGAGGACTGACACCTGAGGCGTGGACCAGAGCCCCGGCCTGGGCTTGGGGGTTAGGGGAAAATCAAAAGGCCCGACCTCTGCCGCCGCTTCCTCCTCCAGGAGTGTATCGCCCAGCGAGCACCGGCCCGGGATGCAGTGTGCTGTTCTAACGCCCCTGCGGCCGTACTACCCTTATGCGAACCTTAGGTAAGTCTGGCGCGGTGGAGTACCTGGGGGCAGAGGGCGGAATTGGGGGTGTATACTGTCCGCTGCGATGCACTAACTGAAAGATGCCACCAGGAGGCGCTAGTGCCACGGTGAAGTCAAAACTAACAAGGCGATGGAGGACTCCATGAAGGTGTGGAGGCCAGCATTGAGAGGTTACAGGTTGACAGTGGGGCATAGAGTCAAGATGTCAGTTAGGTTCAGGGATTGAAGTAGAGGGTAAAATGTCAATGTGAGGGACTGGGTATTGGAAATCAAAAATTTGGCCATAGAACCTGAAGTCAGTGTTGGAGCCTAAGGTCAGGATTAGGGGCAAAATGTTGGGATAAGGTTAGCATTGAGAATTGGAATCAAACAGATAAGGGTCCAAAAGGGCTGGCCCATCTCTTCCCACAGGTGGGACACAAGTCACTTTAAGAAGACCGGTGGCTCCCAGAGAAACAGCTATGTTGTCCACCCTGAGTTTTTGTCCGAGAGTTACCCTGGCTACTCCTACTGGTAGAGCGGGGACCAGGCCAAGGGGGCTGAGCAATAAATAAACTTTTCACCCCATAGGCTGCCTTTGACATTTCCACATATTCCCCTGCCTCCCGTGTCCTCATCCAGCAAGATCTGGCAATGAGGAACCAGTTACCCAGGCCTCTGCCAAGTCCCCTACACTAAGATGCAGTTTCTCAAAGTCAACCTGCCCTGAGCCCTCGCCACTCCCATCACCTCAGCACTTCCCTTAGGTGACCCTAAGTGCCCTCCTGACACATAAAAGTAGCCCTAGATCAGTGGTTCTCAACCTTCCCAATGCCGCGACCCTTTAATACAGTTCCTCATGTTGTGGTGACCCCCAACCATAAAATTATTTCGTTGCTACTTCATAACTGTAATTTTGCTACTGTTATGAATCATAATGTAAATATCTGATATGCAGGGTGTATTTTCAGGGGTCGCGATCCACAGGTTGAGAACCGCTGCCCTAGATACACCTGGTGTCCTCCTCCCCTCCACCCCAGAGCCCAAAAAAATGGGTCCACCTAGAAAGGGCCCTCCAGCTAACATTCCTCTAATATCTCCTAAACTTAATGCTTCTCACCCCAGAATCCTCCCCATCACAACCCCCCAAAAGCCTATGTTCATATACCTTGCTGTCCTCCCCACCCCAAGAGAAGGGGTCTAAAACAACAAAACAATTTTGGCCGGTTTCATGATCAAGAAATTTCAAATTACAAAACAAAGCCCTGCTTCTATGTCCCTCGGGGAGCAAGGAGTGGGATGTTCTGAAATCTCTGGGATCTTCAGTATTGCTGCACCCCATTCCTCCCTGGGGCGGGGGTATAGCGGGACACGCTCACTTCCTCGCAGTACAGTCATTTCCAGCGCCCGTCACTGGGGAGTTGGGGGTGCGGGGAAGCCAGTGTTCTAGGTCCCTGACCTCCATGCTGTTGGTCTGGACTGGTGAGAACCGACAGCTTGGGCCTCCCTGCTGGTGAAACCAAGGTCCCTCCGTGGAGTCCTTGATTGGATCCGCCTTACATCGGGCCGCTGAGATTCTCCAGGAATCCTGCTACCCTTTTCCCATATAAGAAACTTTTTTTTCCATATGGGAGAGCTGGTAAGAGCGTTATACCGAGACGACCTCCACCTGCCCAAATCTGGAGGGTAAGGAATACCAAGCGCTAGCCCTGTCCCTTTACCCTGCGGCTCTCTCCTTCTCATACGCATCCCGAATTTAGCTTGGAGGTGCAAGAAACCTAACATTCTACAGCCGCTCCTTCCTCCAAACCTACATTTCCCTGAAGACCTGGAGCAGACCCCTCCCCCGCCCCCGCCCCCCGCAAGCGGGCGGGCCTGCAGGCGAGGGCGGAGCCGGGAGGCAGTGGGCTGGCTGCTGGCCCGAGATGCCGGGAGCTGAGCCCAGAGGAGTAGGAGGAAGGTAGGGGCTAAGGAGCCGGGCCTCAAGTCCGCGTGACTATGTGGGAGGAGGGGTCCGGCGTCTGGGGCGGGGCTGGACTCCAAGGCCCTGGGCGAGACCAAGAGACCTGGGCGTGGCCAGCCAGCCAGGGGGCGGGGCCTCAGCTGTCCCCTAAGTAGGCGGCGCTCCGCTTTGCGCGGTGGCAAGCTCAGCTCTGGCTAGCGTGGAGATCTGCAGGAGCCTACTACCTTCACCCCCACTCTTGGGGTCACTGCCGTGAGTGAGCCCAGGGGGAGGGCCTTGGGCGGGGCGGGTTCGGAGGGAGCACACTTCACTTTTGCTCTTATTGCTGAGTGCGGGGGAGCCTGGACACCTGAGTCACCTTGGTTTCCAGTGGGAGACAGGCCCCTTGACCTCAGTCTGTCCCTTTGGACTTTGCAGCTGTTGGGCGGGTCACTGGGGGTGGGGGTGGGGGTGGAGCATTCCAGGCTGCAGGCCCAGTCACTCGATCTCCCGGATCCCGCCGCTGAGCAGGGAAATGGGCCGGATCGAGTTGCCTTTGACATTTCCACATATTCCCCAAGGAACAGTGTTCGAGAAACGAATCCGCTTGGAATGGCCTCCCCTCAGTTGGGCCTGTCGGGTCCTCCTCCTCAAACCCGACTAGGGGCTGGCAGCCAAGATTGAGGTTGACCTTAGCCAAGTGGGGAGAAGTCTTGGCCAGGGACAAACCCACCTGCGGACATTAGCCTGTGGTTGGTCTGATGGTGGAGGCAGCAGATTACAGGAGTCTGTAACGCCACCGTTAACACTGGAATCACTGTTCTTCCCCCATAGCCCCGGTACCAGATGCTATTAAAATTGCCCCTTTCCCACAAGAATTCTTCCTGGAGCAAGCAGCAGCAGCAGCAGCCCTTGGGAAAACAGGTCTCACCGTGCCCACACCCACTTGATAGAAGCCTGTCCCAGCCTCTTGACCACAAGGCTCCTTTCCTCTGCTGCATTCAGCCTGTCAGACCATTAAATCCTGTCTCCTAAAACGGGGGCTGTGGAGGATTAAGTTGACTTTTTGGATTGAGGCAACCTACTTGGGTGACTTCAAACAAGTTCCTTTTTTCCTGACTTGGCCACTGTTTCCTCATATGTACAAAGGCACTGTAGCTACGCCTCTTTTTTGGCATTACTGTTAGGGTGGGTGCTCTGCTGGCATTTGGGAGACACAGGGCTTGCATGGAGTGGGTGCTCAGGCCTGTAGGCTCCTATCCTTCATCAAAGAACATCCAAATCCTAGACAGTTAAGCTTCTCAGAAATCAAGTGTTGGAAAAGGCTTCTAAGACCACTTTGGTGGCCTCTCCATGCCTCCAGGGGTCATGGAATGGTCTGACTTAATATGAACGTTTTGAGAATGAGGGGCCCTATCCAGCGATGGACCTTTCCCATTTATGTCCGTAGTGCCCAGAATGGGGTCTTGAATATAAATATATAGCAGCTCTGACCTGGGCCACCTAAGACCTTCTTTGGGTTTTGTTTAGCTTGAGGTCATCAGCAAAAGGTTACTGCCTGCATTTCTCAGGGAGAACTTTTCTAATTTGTACCTACAGGAAGGGGAATCCATTCTGGGGAGGGGAGTTTGAAAGCTAAGTGTTATGTGGGCTGAGAGGAAGGGATTAAGAGGCTGTTCCAGACCAGCCAGAACCAACTAGCTTAGGCTATTGGGTGGGGCAGAGAGCACAGAGAATGAGGCCGAGATAGCACATTGAGGAGGGGCTATATATTGAAATCTGGGATCAAAGTTCTGATCTGCACCTGGCATTCTTGGTAGTCTCTTCAGGGGAGTGGTGGGGTGTGGTAAAGATCCTGAACAGTTCTGACATCTCCTGGGGGACTTAGAAACAGACACTGGCATCTGGGAGGAGACTAATTACTGTTTGCCAGTCTCCCTCTCTCCTTTCCCCTAGCTGGTGCAGCGGGCTGGCTGGCAGTGTGAACGTCTGTATGCACCTGGCTAGGGCTATTTCTTTGTTGGACTCTGTCCTGAGGGCTAAATCAGGAAGAGTCAGTGGCCTTGAGCAACAGATTGCAAAACACCTCCCCCAAGTCTGTTTCCGAGTCATATCTGGGTGTTTAGCATACAGTGTGTGAGAGTATATGTGTGTAGTTCGGGGGGAGGTGCACCTCTGATCCCTGGAGAGCTGGTAGGTTGGGGAGAAATGTTGGCCCAAGGTGGATCGGTGAAATCTAAAGCAGGTGGCCTGAAGGATTTAGGTTGGGGGAAAAATGAGCTTGGTAGTCATAAGATAGGCCTGGCTGGACATGGAATCAAAAAGGCAGATGAGACCATATCATGTCTTGAACCTCAGTTGCAAAATTTATGCTTCTGAACTTCATCCCAGGCTTCATGAGAAGCTCTGTAAACTAGGAGGAGATGTGATCTGATAAGTTGGTTTTTTTTAATCCTCGCCCAATGACATGCTTCTGTTGATTTGGGAGAAAGAGATGAGATGGGGAGAGAGAAAGAAAGCAACCTCAATGTGAGAATGAAACATCAATCAGTTGCCTCCTGCATGCGCCCCAAATCCGCCCTGACTGGGAATCCAACCCACGACCTTCTCGTGCACTGGACGACACTCCAACCAACTGAACCCCACCTTTGGAAGGATCGCTATGGTTGCTATAAGCAGAAGGCATTGGGGGAAAGAAATAGGGCATGGAGGTCTATAGGGGAAGTATTGCAATAATACTGGGGAGAAGAGACAGTGTCCAAAACTAGGGCAGGGGCATCAGGATGGTGGGTGCGTGGCAGAGACAAAGCTAGGTGGCAGCTGGCCAAAGAGATGGTGCTGGGAGCAGAGCAGGAAGCTGGGCAGGGAAAGGGGTTGGTGAACAATGGCTGAAAGCAGGGTAGAATTTGAGGACAAAGAGGGGGAGGTCTGAGAAGCCAGCCACCATGTCTCTTGAGCCAGGCTCCTGACCCCAGCCCTAATGTCTGAACCCAACCCTGCCTCCCTCCAAACCAAGCCCTAGGACAGAACTAATCTCCAGATTCAATCTGGCTTCTGATTAAATTCCATGCCTGAGCTGTGTGTTTCTTCTTGCTCTCTCCTCTCCCCTTTGGGGACAAGGAAACTCATCCTACTGACCTATGATGCCTCCCCTCTCCCACCACGGCCACATCTCTGGGGAACCATGTCCTCTCCAGGTCCCTCCCCTTCTCTTCAGCTTGAACTGCTCCCATGTGTGATCCCATGAAGTCTGATATTCTGTGATCTGGACTTCTCCCTGACCCTGTCTGGGTTTGTTTCTTACCCACAAAAATAGGATGCATGCCATCTGCCCCTGCCCATTCAGAGTCCTGACTAATGTCGACAAACATTAGGGCCCTTGAGAAAGGGTAAGATACAGACTGTCCTCCTAAGTCTCACCTTTGCCATTTCTTAAACCATTGGTTCTCAACCTGTGGGTCGTGACCCCGTTGGGGGTCAAACAACCCTTTCACAGGAGTCGCCTAAGACCATCGGAAAACACATATATAATTACATATTGTTTTTGTGATTAATCACTACGCTTTAATTATGTTCAGTTTGTAACAATGAAAATACATCCTGCATATCAGATATTTACATGACGATTCATAACAGCAGCAACATTACAGTTATGAAGTAGCAACGAAAATAAATTTATGGTTGGGGGTCACCACAACATGAGGAACTGTATTAAAGGGTCGCGGCATTAGGAAGGTTGAGAACCACTGTCTTAAACCCTTATGTCCCGGAATACACCTTTCCAAAGTATACACCTCTTCTTTCTTGCTGCAGCAAATGGAAATACTATGGAATGAGAAGGTCCGTTCCGCCTCTCTCTCCCCCTTCCAGACTCTGGCAGGCCAGGTTCAGATGGGCTTTGTCAGGTGCCCACTGCCCGTTCCTTCCTTAACTGAGGGCTGATGCCTCAAAATCTGGAGAAGAGCCAGGCCTACCCCCGCCGACGCCCTGGGCGCGACACAGGCCTGAAGAGTCCTGAGGCTGCCTCAGCCACAGCCATGTACACCTTCCTGCCTGACAACGTCTCGTCTGTAAAGCCCAAAGCAACATCAAAAGAGGCGAAACCGCTGCTGGGCTCGGTAGTGCTGGGGCTGCTGCTGGTGTTGGCCGCGGTGGTAGCCTGGTGCTTCTACAGCGCCTCTCTGCGCAAGGCTGAGCGTCTGCGCGCCGAGCAGCTGGACCTTAACCTTGGAGGTTTCTCCATCCGCAACCAGAAGGGCGAGCAGGTCTTCCGCCTGGCCTTCCGCTCCGGTGCCCTGGACCTCGACTCCTGCAGCCGCGATGGCGCCCTGCTGGGCTGCTCCCGCAGGGCGGATGGCCGCCCGCTACACTTCTTCATCCAGACCGTGCGGCCCAAGGACACCGTCATGTGCTACCGCGTGCGCTGGGAGGAGGAGGAGCCGGGGCTCGCCGTGGAGCACGCCATGTTCCTGGGGGACGAGGCGGCGCACTGGTACGGCGGCGCGGAGATGAGGACGCAGCATTGGCCCATCCGGCTGGAAGGCCAGCAGGAGCCGCAGCCCTTCGTCACCAGCGACGTCTACTCCTCCGACGCCGCCTTCGGAGGCATCCTCGAGCGCTACTGGCTCTCCTCGCGCGCGGCTGCCATCAAGGTCAACGACTCCGTGCCCTTCCACCTGGGCTGGAACGGGACGGAGCGCTCGCTGCGGCTACAGGCGCGCTACAGCCACACGCCCTTCAAGCCCCCGGCCGGCCTCCCCGCCGCGCTCGAGCTCAGCTACCGTGTGTGCGTCGGCTCCGACATCACCTCCATCCACAAGTACATGGTCCGGCGCTATTTCAATAAGCCGTCGAAGGTGCCCGCACCCGAGACCTTCCGGGACCCCATCTGGTCCACGTGGGTGCTGTACGGGCGGGAGGTGGACCAGGACAAGGTGCAGCGTTTCGCCCAGCAGATCCGACAGCACCGCTTCAACAGCAGCCACCTGGAAATCGACGACATGTACACACCTGCTTACGGGGACTTCGACTTCGACGAGGTCAAGTTCCCCAACGCCAGCGACATGTTCCGCCGCCTGCGCGACGCCGGGTTTCAGGTCACGCTCTGGGTGCACCCGTTCGTCAACTACAATTCCTCGTCCTTTGGCGAGGGCGTGGAGCGAGAGCTGTTCGTGCGCGAGCCCAGCGGCCGGCTGCCCGCGCTCGTGCGCTGGTGGAACGGCATCGGCGCGGTGCTGGACTTCACGCGCCCCGAGGCCCGCGACTGGTTCCAGGGGCACCTGCGGCGGTTGCGCTCGCACTACGAGGTCGCCTCCTTCAAGTTTGACGCGGGCGAAGTCAGCTATTTGCCGCGGGACTTCAGCACCTACAGGCCGCTGCCGGACCCCAACATCTGGAGCCGGCGCTACACGGAGATGGCGCTGCCCTTCTTCTCCCTGGCCGAGGTCCGCGTGGGCTACCAGTCGCAGAACATCTCCTGCTTCTTCCGCCTGGTGGACCGCGACTCCGTGTGGGGCTACGACCTGGGGCTGCGCTCGCTCATCCCGGCCGTGCTCACCGTCAGCATGCTGGGCTACCCGTTCATCCTGCCCGACATGGTGGGCGGCAACGTGGTGCCCGAGCGCACCGCGGGCGGCGGCAAGGTGCCGGACCGCGAGCTCTACGTGCGCTGGCTGGAGGTGGCCGCGTTCATGCCCGCTATGCAGTTTTCGGTCCCACCCTGGCAGTACGACGCGGAAGTGGTGGCCATCGCGCACAAGTTCACCGCCCTGAGGGCCTCGCTCGTGGCACCGCTGCTGCTGGAGCTGGCCGGGGAGGTCACGGACACTGGCGACCCCATTGTGCGCCCCCTCTGGTGGATCGCGCCGGGCGACGAGACAGCTCACCGCATCGACTCGCAGTTCCTCATCGGGGACACCCTGCTGGTGGCACCAGTGTTGGAGCCCGGCAAGCAAGAACGTGACGTCTACCTGCCCGCGGGCAAGTGGCGCAGCTATAAGGGTGAGCTTTTTGACAAGACCCCGGTGCTGCTCACCGATTACCCCGTCGACCTGGATGAGATAGCCTACTTCATCTGGGCGTCCTGACCCAGCCCGGAGCCCGGGAACCGCACAGCTCTAACCTGCCTGCCTGCAGGCCTTTCACCCTCCGTCACAACCACCCCGTGGATCCCCAGGAAGTCCCTACCTCTGTACCACCCTCTACCTGGGTGCTAACATAAATGTGCTCCACCCATTCCTGCAGGGCTAGAGGAGGGCGCGGAAACAGCCTCCCACTCCTACGCACAACCTAACAAGCCCCTTTCCTCCACTCACCCTTGTCTACAGAAACCTTTCTCTGGGGTGGGGGTGTGTGAGCTCCGAGGGAAAAGGTCAGTTCCTGTTACACATGGTTGGATTTTAAAAGCACAAAAGAAAAACCTCACTCTCCATTCTGGCCTGAGTAGCCATCTTATCCTTCCGAAGTGGGGACTTGATCCTCCTTCAGGTCCCAAAATAGCCCCCGGCCGCACTAAGAAAGGGCATATTCTTGGAGTTGGAAGCCAGGCCCTGAGTTCTCAGCCCTGGCCTCAACTCTGACTGACCCCGTCCCACCCCAGCTGCCGGGAAGAGATGGGGGTACTGGGCCAACTGGAGGGCTTGATTCAGCGCAGTGCTATCATCGTTGTCCCTCATTTGTGAAGAGACTCCTAACACTACACTAACCACCTGTGTACACACGTGCACGCAGCCTTGTGTACACATATGTGCTCAGCACAAAGACTTGCAAGACCACGCAGGCCAGACTTGGTGCCTTACCCCAAGACCTTGTGTGTGTGTGTGTGTGTGTGTGTGTGTGTGTGTGTGTGTGTGAGAGAGAGAGAGAGAGAGAGAGAGAGAGAGAGAGAGGCATCATGTGTCGTCCCTGGATCTGCAGAATGAACACAACACCCCTGAAACTGGGTAACCCTGGAGGTAGGGGGCAGGGAGCAAATTTGAGGCTTTGATTGTTGACTTGGCCTCTTCCCAGGCAATGTCCCTGGAACTCTGGTAGGAAATAAACCGCCCCTTCATGATTGCTCAGCTGCCTCACTCCCTGCACAGGTGGCAGGGGTGTGGCCTAAAAGGAAGGGATAGTCTTATTCTGGTGGCGGTGTGCTTCATTCAGCACACGCACCACACATGCACATCTCTGCCTGCAAATACACATACAGGGTAAGGTCTTTCATTTCAGCCATTTTTCCGTTCTAAGAAGACCAATCTCAGCCAGAGCTTTTTTTTTTTTCTGACTTCACAGCTAAGTCTGGAGAAGTTGCTTGCCAGAGCCCGGAGGTGGGAAACAGGGCAGGGCTCAGCCTCCATCTACAGGTTGGACAGCAGAACCAGTCCCTCAGCCCCCAGAGAATACATCTCTTTGCCCAGCCCTCCACCCCTCTATTTTCTCAGTGTGAAGAATGCCTAATACAATTTTAAGGGAACTCACAGGTGCCTATCTCCCGTGCTGACGCTACCATTCTTCAACAAGCTGTGTGACCTTGAGCAAGCTGCTTAACCTCTCTGAGCCTCATTTTCCTCATATGTAAAATGGTGATAATAATGTCCAACTCCCAGGTTGTTGTGGGAATTATAAGCACAGATGTATGTAAAGTGCCTGGCACAAGTAGGTGCTCAATAAAAGGTAGCTATTACAATACTGTTTCTTGTTTCCTTGTTTATAAATGACAAGGATTTTTCCAGGTCCCAACTCCCAGCCCAGCTGGCTTCCTCTGGGCCTGCAGGTGACATCCTCTTCCCTAACCTCTGCACATAGCACCCATTGAGGTGTGAGTTTGTATTCCAAAGGACACTGTCCAGGAGAAAGGCAAGAGAAGAGATATCTGAAGATAGGATGTTGGGAGACAGGATTCCAGAGTCCCCACATGATGAGAAGTAAGTGGAATTAGTTTCCTTCTCCTTTTTGCCAAGAGCATATATTAACCAGTACTCAGTGATGAGCCTCCCTGGATCCTGGTGCCCAGCCATGTGCTATGGAGTAACTGTAGACTCAGGCTGCGTCCTGGGAAGTTCCCTAAATGGCTGGAGAGCATGACTACAGCTTGACTGGCCCTCCAGCATGCTATGCTATCTGAAGCCAGTATACCCAACCTCTCAAGCCTTCATTTCTTCATCTTTAAAATGGAATTTCTAGGATTTGTTGAGATGTGTCAGTAAAGCACTTATGCAAAAACTGGCAGAGTAAATGCTCAATGAATGGTAGCTCCTATCAACCCTTATAAAAAAAAAAAAAAGGGAACAAAGCAAAGTTTTGCTTAGATCCTGTGCTGTCCAATATAGTAGCCACTATCTACATGTGACTTAAAAATATATATATATTGATTGATTGATTTCAGAGAAGGGAGAGGGGAAGAGAATCATTGAACGGCTGTCCCCTGCATGCCCCACACTGAAGATCGAGCTACAACCTGGGGATCGAGCCAGCGACCTGGGCATGTGCCCTGACCAGGAATCCAACTATGGCGGCCTGGTTCACAGGTCGACACTCCACCACCGAGCCACGCCAGCAGGCGCTCCATGTGGCTTCTTAAATTTAAATTAAGTAAAATTAAATACAATTTAAAAACCATTTCTTTGGACATACTAGCCATATATCAAGCATTCAAAAGCCACGTGTGACTAGTGGCTAACATAATGGACAGTGCAGATTACAGAACATTTTCATAGTTGCAGAAAGTTCTTTTAGAGCAGTGGTTCTCAACCTTCTGGCCCTTTAAATACAGTTCCTCATGTTGTGGCCCAACCATAAAATTATTTTTGTTGCTACTTCATAACTGTAATGTTGCTACTGTTATGAATCATAATGTAAATATCTGATATGCAGGATGGTCTTAGGCCACCTCTGTGAAAGGGTCGTTCGACCGCCAAAGGGGTCACGACCCACAGGTTGAGAACCTCTGTGTTAGAGAGTCCAGGACTAAGCAGTGTGTGCTGAGAGGGAATAGGGAGGGACAAAATAATCGGTAAGGCCTAAATAACCTGGCAGGGAGCAGGAGGAAGAGCCCTTTAGAAAGGCATTGAGAGCAGGCAGCAGTATTTTACAGCCTAGATGCGGGAGGGGCACAGCCAAAGGGAAGAGTGAGTGCCCTTGTGTGGCCAACTACTAGCAAACTGGCCCTTGGCTTTTGATCTGGTTTCTAGTCTGGCCTCTGCCATTGGCCTGATTATTCACAAAAGCACAGATGAACAAACGGAGGCACTAAGAGAAGAGGGCATTGGCCTGAAGTCACCCAGGAGATGAGTAACCAACATTGATTGGAACCTGATGTTCTGCACCCAGATACCTAGAAACTCCCATCCAGCATTCACCTTCCAACAGCATGGCTCAGCCCTGGCCTGTATACCTCCAAGGATGGGAAGCCAGCTGAAGTGTGTGTGTGTGTGTGTGAAGCTGCCACCCAGTGGGCCTGGTTCTAGGCCAAGAAGTGTTTTCCCTTCCCTCGTTGACACCATAAAAGAGATTCAAGAAGTTGAGGTGGGGGTTGGAGCTGGAATGGCAGAAACTGTGAGAAAGAGCTGACTCTTGGGGACAGGATGAGGGGAGGGAACTAGGCTGGAAGCCACTGCTACCCCTATTTCACAGGATGCCAGGAACACTGGCCCCTTCCTGCCTTGTCCAACCCCCCTCCCTGCCAGCACCTCTTGTGCATTCCAAATGTCTCTCTCTCTCTCTCTGCACAGCTGGGTTGGGGTGGAGGCTGCCCCTCCCCCAATGGAGATTTCAGCAGCCTTTTAATGGCCAGAATTCTTCATTGGTTTCCCTTTTACCCCTGGGCTGATGGGGAAGAGGGATGGGCTGATATGAAGAAACTAGTGGCCCCGTGCACGAAATTCAGGCACATTAAAAGGGGATTAATTAGAGGAAATATTTTAATATTGCTACTTGCTCTTTCTCTATAATAGAAGTGTCAGAGATAAAAGAAAATTAGTGCCAAGCAGGAGGCACGGCCTGAGGTCCCCTGGCCTGGCTCCAGGGCAGCGGGCGTGCCTTGAGGTCCCCCTGTCAAGCCCCACTAGGTGGGGAACACAGCCTGAGATTCCCCCATCAAGCCCCACCGGAAAGGGGGCACAGCCTCAGGTCCCCCATCAAGCCCCATTGGGCTGGGTGGTCACAGCCTGAGGTCCCCCAGCCCAGCACCAGGGCAGGTTGCGCACGTTGAGGTCCCCTGTCAATCCCTGTCAGGCTGGGGGCACGGCCTGAGGACCCCTGTCAAGCCCTGCCAGGAGGGGGGGTGCAGCCTCAGGCCCCCTGGCCCAGCGCTGGGGCAGGGGGTGAAGCTTCAGGCCCTCCGTCAAGCCCCGCCAGGCAGGGGGCATGGCCTGAGGTCCCCCACCAAGCCCTACCGGGTGGGGGTCACACCTTGAGGTCCCCTGTCAAGCCCTGCCGGGTGGGGGGCATGGCCTCAGGTCCCCCATCAAACTCTGCCAGGCGGGAGACGCGGCCTGAGGTCCCCTAGCCTGGCGCCGGGGCAGGGGGCGCAGCCTCAGGTCCCTGCTGATTGCTCATTAAGGCTCATTACCGGGACTCGGCCTCTCTGTGGGCATAGCGTGGGGAGGTGTGCGGTTGCGGGGAGGAGCATAGCCTCAGGTCCTTGCTGATGGCTTGTTATGGGAACTCAGCCTCCACTGTGGGTGCAGCCATCTTGTGTTACAGAAACCCTCCCCCCTGCCTCCACTATGGGTGCCACCACCTTTGTGGTGGAGTGATGGTCAATTTACATACTCCCGTTATTATATAGGACTAGAGGCTCAGCCCTTGGGGGATGTCCTACTAACAGCTTAGCCCGACTTCTGGCTGAGTAGTGGTCCCCCTGTGGGAGCACACTGAGCACACTCCTGCATTGAGCATCTGCCCCCTGGTGGTCAGGGTGCATCATAGCGACCAGTCCACTGGTCATTTGGTCACTTAGGCTTTTATATATATAGATGGGAACTCCCTTCTTCAGAGGTAATGGAGAGGAACTGAGTGGCCACTGAAGGAAATCTAGGGCTGGGGCCTAATATCCTCATTCTGCGGCCTTATGCACTCTGAGAGTCTGACTCAGTGTCCTGTCCAACACCATATGAATCAGCTGAACCCTGGCTAAGCCCTTTCTCTGAGACCAAGATGTGAATTTTCTGGAAGGGTCTTTGCCCTTGTTCCTCCAGATTTGGGTAAAGTGTCTCTCACTGTAGCTAGCTCCAGAGCAAGTCTTCTGCTGGTCCCCCCACTGAGCTTTCTGGTCCTTCTTCCCCTCCTTCAGTCCAAGGTCAATGTTGACCTCTCTATCCCCTGGTCACTACCCCACATCAGACCTTATCAATTCTAGCCTGGACCACTGCAGTGGCCTCGTAACTCTTTCTGCTCCGTGACCTTTCAACTCAATCCACATAGTATCCAAGGAACTCTTCTTGAAATTTAATTATGTCACATAGGAATTAAATCAAGCTCTGGTGTTCAAGGCCTCTAAGATCTGAATCCTTCCCGCACCTGTTTCTGTTTTGCTCACACACACACACACACACACCCATGAACATATTTTGAAAAGCATTTGAAGAAGCACTACCTTCTGTTTTTGGAATAGCTCCGCAGCACAGCCTAGCAAGGGGCGGCCTGCCTAGACCCAGCCTGGAAGAAAACCGCAGCGGCAACTGGGTGATTTCCTTTCTTTCTTTCTTTTTTTTAAATTTCCTTTCCTGCCATTGTCTGACTTAGTGGGACTTCTGCTGACACCCTCCCTCCCCTCTCTGACACACCCCAGTTCCCAAGGACCAACCTGGTTTTTATCTTAAGACTAGTCATTACTTCATCATACCCAACAATCTTTCCAGCAGCTTGAGCAGAGGGGGAAAATTCTTTTTTTTTTTTCAAAGTACTTCACCATTTTAATAGGGGAAAACAGAGGCTGATAACTGTTTTTGTTAATTGAGCTATAATTGACATAACATTGTGTTAGTTGCAGGTATGCAACATAAGATTCAATATTTGTGCATTACATTGCTACAATAAGTCCAGTTAACATTTGACAAGAAAGAACTTTTTTCTTGTATTAAGAACATCAAGATCCACTCTCCTCGCTACTTTCAAATATGCAAGTCAGTATTATTAACTACAGCCACCAGGCTGTGCATTACATCCTTAGGTCTTACTCATTTTATAACTGGAAGTTTGTACCTTTTGACCCCCTTCACCCATTAAGGGAGGGGAGAATTGTTGGCCTTATGTGGCAAGCACTGACTTTGGCTGGGGTGAGGTGAGGGGAGGAATGGGAAGGAGGAGGGGGAGACCCTGTCCCTGGAGTTCCTGGTCTTAAGAACAGGAAGAGGTTGTCTCTCTGTATTTTGTATCCTTGTGCTGTTTTTTCCCTCCCTAGCCCCCTTCCCCCTCCTCAGAGAGCCCAGTTGGGAATTTCCTATTACATAATTCTGAGTAGGTGGTAGAATGGGAGGGGAAGGGAAGCAAACGGGGGCGAGGGGGTGGGGCAAGTTGTGAGGAAGGGAGAGAGCAGGTCCCTCTAGGCACCTATAGCACAGCATTAAGGTAGCCGCAGGCTGCTGGTGTGTCCCTTCTCTAGGAAAAAAGGCAGGTTGGGCCACAAGCTGGACCCATGGAGATGTCAGCTTCTGCTTTCCAAATGTGGGGGACCTAGCTGGGGCCCCACACCCATAAAAACTGTACCATTACAACTACCATTATAACTTCATTCTCTTGGCTCTTCAAGTCAGCAAACAAGTGCCTACTGTGGGGGTGGAAGGTGTTGCTTTTGGGAGGCAAGAAGGCATTTTGGTTTTCCAGAGCCTCTGTTAAATCCCTCTGTTAAAGGGGGAAACTTAAGACCACCCTAGTGGGGATAAGTCCATAAGATGCTTCTACACCCTGGGGTGGTGGAAGTGGCTTTGGGAACAACAGGTGGAGTTCCAAGGGGAGCCTCTTTGGGTGCAGGTGGGGAAACTAGGATGGTATTTATAGGATTGGTGGTTATTAGGAAAAACTGCCAGAAGGAGGTGCTCTGGAGCTTGGAGGGCCTCAGATTGAAGGGGAAACTGTGACCTCAGACTCACGGCTCTTGAACAAGCCCAGCTGGCAAGCAGCGAAGTGGTCCTGACAACAAAGCCTGCTCCCTGCCACGTCCCGTCTCAGTTCCACTCTCTCCCGCCCTTATCCACCTCCCATAACTTGCCTAGTCCAATGCTGTTAATTCTTCCTGCAAAGTGAGCAAATGAATACAATGTAAGGCCTCCCCTTTCTCCAAAGAAGCTGTGTGTTCTTTTGTTTTTGTTAATCCTCACCGGAGGATATTTTTTCCATTGATCTTTTTAGAGAGTGGAAGGGAGGGAGGGGGGAAAGAAAGAGAGAGAGAGAGAGAGAGATCCATGTGAGAGAGACATGATTAGTTGCCTCCCACACATACCCTGACCGGGTCAGGGATTAAGACTGCAACCAATGTCCTTGATTGGGCATTGAACCCGAGACCCTTCGGTTCATGGGCTCACACTGTAACCATTGAACCACACCGGTCAGGGTTTTTGTTTGTTTGTTTGTTTGTTTTTTCTCAGCAACCCGTGCTGGCTTTCTTTCTTTTTTTAAATATATTTTATTGATTTTCCACAGAGAGGACGGGAGAGGGATAGACAGAAAAATCGATCAGCTGCCTCCTGCACACCTCCCTCTGGGGTTGTGCCCGCAACCAAGGTACATGCCCTTGACTGGAATCGAACCCAGGACCTTTTAGTCCACAGGCCGACGCTCCATCCACTGAGCCAAACCCGTCAGGGCCAAAGTACCTGTGTTTTAATGGAAAACTCTGTGAGGACCAGAGGAATGACCCCAAAGATATACAAGATATTCTAAAGCAGTTTTTCCTCTGGCACCCCATCCTCAAAGCATACCTTTTAAGCCTCAGTTTTCCCAACTATAAAAACAAGCAGCAAAATCAGGTCGTTTTCCAGATCCCTTCCAACGCTGACATATGAGGTCTTAGCATCTTGAAATTCCACAGCCTCCCGTGCTGAGAGGACAGGGCCGGCCAGCCCTTGTTAGGAGGCAGCGAGTCTGTGGTTTGGCACCACTGCCCGGCAAGGCATTTATTAAATCGATGGGACGCGGTCCCTGCTGGCCAAGAAAGAGAACATTAAGCTCCAAAAACTTCCTGCAGCAGGCCTCCTTCAGAGGGCTGCGCAGAGGGGTGAGGAACAAAACCATTCAGGTCCCTGGCCATGTTCCAAGATCCTGTTCGCTAATCCTTTTGCCCTGTCTGCACGGAGATCTGGGGACTGAAAACAGCTGGAAGCCGCTTAAGACCTGGGTGACTTCTCTTTCCTTCCTCTAGAGGTGGTAGTTCTTGACCCTGGTAATCTGGGTTGACCTTTGCCAATGACCCTTCCCATCCAATCTTCTGCACTTCATTGGGCAACAACCCTCTAATAAAATCCACATGAATTCAGCTGCTAACAGCTTCTGGAAGGGCTATAGGATCTAACACCTGCCCTACATTCCTTGAGCCCTAGTAGCAAGGGAAAAGAGGGCTGAGACCCAACTCTTGCGCCTCTGGGTCTTACAGTTGAGTTGTGGAGAAAGGGAGTAGGAGGGAAGAGAGAAAAACCAATGATGAGGGATTGCTGAAGGTGGAGAAGGCAGCTGCAGGCACAAATGCACAATGTGTACTGACAGGGCTGCTGGGTGGCACAGGGGAGTCCCTTGGGCGTGCTTCTTGCCAGTGACCTCAGTCATGCTGACAAGGCCCATGCTGACTCTGGGAGGCAGGACTGGGCCGAGAGGCTGGAGCACATGTGTCACTGACGTGGTGGCCCGGGGCTGTCCCTCTTCTCCCTGCTGTGATCTGGGCTATGTCCCCAAGTTCCTTGGGTCTCTATTTTAGAAAAAATGTACTGAGCACCTACAACATATGTGACTGGTGCCGGGTGAGATACATTAGTGAGCCAAACAGACCTCATTCCTGTGCTCTAGTTCCACTCACGTGCATATCCCATCCGACTACAGGTAGAAAAGTCTCAGTGGAGATGGGGCGAGAGTGCTTGGAGTCCCAGAGGCAGGAGAGCCCCACTCCCTTCGCTTCTCTGGGGTACAGTGCATGGACACAGGATTCCTTCTGGCAAAGGCCAGAGCTCCAATTCACTTTAGTGTTTCTCCCACCAAGAGCAGGAATCCAAGAAATAAATACAGCAGCTTACAGGACAGATAGGTTGCTTAAGGTTTATTTTGTACAAGGATGCACTTTTTTTTAAACTCCTCCTTTACCTTCCTTTCCACCCAGCTCAGATTTTTGCCTGCTCGCCTCTGAGTGTGCAGGGCTGATTTACTAACCTATCTGTTCTTTGCTATGATGAGCCAGACCAGCACAACCGTCCCTGGAGCTGAAGGTGGGTTCATCTCAGAAAGGCCCTCAAGGATCCTACTGAGGCAAGTGACTGTTTCAGCTCAGGCCACTGTGGAGCAGAGAAACTGGTGTCCTTCTTGGAGTAATGCCTCCAAATCCTTGAACTGAGCCAACTGGCAGGCCTCCTCCAGCCCCAGCCAGCGGTAAGCTTGGTGCTCGTGGGAGAGGCGGATCTCTGCGTCATAGTCCTTCACCTCTGCCAGCCAGTAGATGACTGTTTTAGGCTTCTCCCTGGCCACATAATTGAGCTCCCTTCTGAACCCCTCAATGATGGTCAGCTGGCTTGCTTTTAGGCCTGCTTCCTCCTGAGTCTCCCGCAGAGCTGTTTCCAATTCATTTTCTCCGGGTTCCACATGGCCTGGTTAGGAGAAAACAGAAAGAGGAGGGGGAGATAATCTTCAACAAAGCTGGATTTTCCAGGTTAGATGATTTAAAGATGGGATCTTTGGTGACTTTTCTAGCTGTTGCTAGGCTAAAGGACGGCTAGAGATTGGTAATATCCGAACACGCCTAGGAATGGGGTGCAGGGCAGGTAGTGTTTGGCTCTGCAGTATCTGGGAAACCCCTCCTCCTCACCCCATCTTCTCTACAGAGAGTGAAACAGACCATGTACTTGGCAAGTCTGGTCTAGAATACTGCTCCTTTGATGGTGAGAGATGGCCTCCCTCAGACGTCTGCTTTCTTATTCTTTGGAGTTTTCCTCATCCCATATTCTTAGGGAGACCTTTCCCTTGGAGACCTTACACTTTAAGGCTTAAAGTGATGTTCCCAAGGAGGGGCAGTCCCTTCTTGGCAGATGGGAGCCAGCCGAGAGTGAGCACTTTGCCTCAGTCCACAGTGAGGAGTTAACACTGTCTGCAGTTGGTCTCTGAAGTCCCAAGGCCAACAGACAGGCTCAAAACCATGCACTTCAGCATCAGCAGCTGTTTCCAAGTAGCTATCAAGGCTTTTCCAAATTGTTTTCATCTTTCTAACTGAGCAAGACCAGATTCCAGTTTCATAGGGAAAGTCCTGATGGGAACTTAGACTAAGGACAAGCCGAGAAACAGTTCTAAGAAAATTTGTTGGCAAGACCTAAACCCAAGCAGACAGCTGCCAAGAAACTGTTGTAGGAGAACTTGAAGCTCCGCAGACTGGGAGCAGCCCTCAGCTCTGCCGCTAGGCCCTTCCTGCAAATTCTCAGTTTGCCCAGAAGAGCCAAGAAGGAGTGGGGGGGGTCTGGCAGCCTCTGTCAACACATGGCTCCGGCAGTTGCTGGGGGCCTCCTGGTTTAGGAGCTCATGGGGAGCAGGAATTGCTAGCTGTTCCCTTCTTGGTTCGGAGACAGGGCTATATTCTAGCCTTGCTCGTTCCTAGGGTCCTCGTGGCACTGCCCTGAGTTAGCTGCCGCTGCACAACTTCCGACAGAAAGCAACCAGCAATTTGTACTTAAAGACCATTTGAGCTCATGGCTTCTGGAGAATTTTCTCTGTATGGCACCTCATATGGAGTCATGCACACAAAGACAGGTAGGTAATGCATCAAAGGATGAAGGTGAGAGGGGTGCTGGTGGTGGCAGAAGTGACTCTGACCCAGGATGTCTTACCTTCCCTCAGAAGTGTGTGGGAGTCTCTAAGCACACCTTCCCAACATCAGCTATTCGGCATTCTGCCCATCAACATTAACAGGGTAACTTCTCCCCCAGGCCCAAGCCTCCCACAATTCAGAGGGGTCCTTTGAAATCTTTCAGTGTGACATAGGAGATCAGGAGACAAATGTGGCTATTCCTATAAATAGTATTTGTAACATTTCTTTCCATTTTGTCACCTTGTTTTTCCTTAGTGAAACTCAAATGTGCAAATTTTTTAAAATTCATTCTTTTTTTAAAAAAATTGATATCAGAAAGGGAGAGGGAGAGATAGAAACATCAATGATGAGAGAGCATCATTGATTGGTTGCCTCCTGCACGCAACCTGGGCATGTGCCCTTGACCGGAATTGAAGCTGGGACCCTCTGGGTACTTGTACCTTTAGGAGGAGTCCAGTGATGAATGCCATCTGATGCCTGCAGCAATAGAAACTCAATTGAAGCGTTGTCTACCTTGGGAATGAGGCGTCTTCGGAAGATGATCAAGCCACATGCTCTCAGGGCCATGGTCTATTTGAGAACTTAATAAAGAAGAAGGGGACATTGGGAAGTTACACAAAGCAGGAAGATCCATTCTGGGGGAGCAGCACTCTGGTGCTGGGGAGTAGCACAGACCAGCTAACAGTGACCTCATCACCTACAGAAAAAAGCAGAATGCCAAGAGCCAATGGGGGGAAACCAGGAATCAGAGATAGGCCTTGGTGTCTAACTGCAGGACACTGGCCCTACCCTGTCAGTGTGGCTCTATCCTAATTCCTCCAAGTCTAAAACACAGGCTGGTATGTGTGTTAAGAGACTAGAGATCCTTGGAAGCAAAACCCACTGAGACTGGAGAGATGCTGGGAATGGGAGAGATGCAGTTCAATATTCTCATCAAACCCACAATCCCATTCTCCTCAGCCTCCAGCCTGAGTTTCTGGAGCAAAGAGATCCCAACACTGTGGTATCTGATGGCTTAAAGGGGGTCACTTAGGAAAGGTAGCTTGGTGTACACATTTTTGTCATGGATTTTTTTAGTGTTTTATCCATGTTTTAGAATGTTATACATTCACATGGTTTAAAACTTGAAGTTCAAAAAGGGCACACCTAGTAAAAAGTCTCCCACCTCATCAGAGGTGAAACTAGCATGGTGGTCAAGAGTGAACCTAGAGCCTGGGTTCAAGTTCTGGCTCTGCTACTTATTCACTGTGCAATTTCCTCGAAAGCCTCAGTTTCCTCACCTGTAAGACAAGATGATAATAGTTCTGCCTCAAGGGTTGCTGTGAGGATTGCTTGACTTAACTTTTATAAAGTGCTTCAGAACAGTGCCTGGTATGTAAATAAATTTCAATCTGCATAGAACAATGTCTGGGTAGACACATCATCAATAGTGTTTTCTGGAGGATGAGGTTATGAGGAGACTTTCATTTTCTACTCCACGTATTTCTGTATTGTTTGGAAATTTACAGAGAACATTTACTAATTTTATAATAAGCAATACAATAAAAACTAAACTTTTTAGTCTTTTCCATTTCATGTAGTCTTTTTGTCTATTTCAGAAAAGTATGTCAACAACAACAAAAGACAGGAAGGGAGAACAGTAGAAATATCTGCAGAACTGGAAAAAAAATCACCATCTGAAGGGGAACATGTAATCAAGGTAACAACAATATGGAAGATGTTTTATGTTAAGACCCTGTTAAGAAAAATCTGTGTCATTTGTTCATTCAACAAATATTTGTTGAGTACTTACTATGTACTAAGTACTATTCTAGGCCTTTGCTCTCATGTAGTTTTATATTCTAGTGGATGAGGACGGCTTTAATTAAATAATTAAGCAAATTAAAAAATAACTGCCAATAAAGTATGTCCTACAAAAGAAAAATGTATGATGGGCAACCTGACCTTGTCTAAGGGATCAAAGAAGGATTCTTGGAAGAAGGGATGTTTGACAGAGAAGTAAATGCTGAGTAAAAGATAAGATGGCAAAGGGAAGGAGAGAGGCGTGCTCCAGGTGGAAGGAACAGCACAGACAAAGGTCCTGGGGTGGGATGGCAGGACTGAAAGAAAACTAGGTGTCTCAAATGCAGCGAAGGCCTGGGAGAGTGTCCCATGCAGGATGAGGCCTGAGTCAGCAGGGCCTCACCTGCAAGATTCCAGGGCCAAAGAAAGAGCTGGTACTCACAGACAGCAGAGCTAACTGCAGAGAGGGTCGCTGGGGTAGGAGCTGATGGTCTCTATGGCGCCTTTGTTGGTGCTTAATCAAGATGAGCTTGCATCTATCAAAGGCACAAAAATCAGGTCCAAACTAAAACCTGTTTCAGGGCAATTCTGAGGACTGCCAACAGATGGTAATGTTACTCTAGGGAACAGCAGTTCCTTACCAGAAAACCAAACACGCCCAACACTGCGACCTTTCCAAACCTGTAATGAGCGTTTTAAGGAGTGGAAACAATCTCAAAAGGGCTTTCTAAAATGTCCTATGCTCTAATACACTGTTGGTGAGAGAGTAAATTAGCATATCCTCACAGGAGGGCAATTTACTTATGAATATCAAAACATAGCATATTCCCTTAGACCCAGAAATGCCATTTCTAGGCATCTGACGTACAGAAATATATGTTTAAAATGCACACACAAGGATGTTCATTACAACTTTGTTTGAAATGTCAAAAAGAAAAAAAGGCAAAAACAAATATCCATCAATAAAGGAATAATGAAATAAAGTACAGTATATCTACATGATAAAAATTATGAGTAAGCTCTCTCTTTTCCAGAGCACACCCCTACCTCTCCTCCCTTTTTCATCCCTCACGGTGTGTGTCTTTCTCCCTCTTTCTCCTAAGCTCCAAGGGCCCTTCTATTACCCCTGTCACTTTCTGAATAGACTTTCCTTTATAGTTTGGAAGAAAATTATGAAGCCATAAAAAAATGAGGTAGAGCCAATGTGCTGCTTGTAAAAAGATTTTCAGACATACTAAAAAAATATATATGTTTTAGAATAGTATGTATAATGTGATCCTGTTTGAGTTTAAAAATTCATTTAAATGGAAAGCGGGTTTTATTCAGCATTGTGTTCTATTTCACTGGTCTCCACATTTATGCTGAGAGCTTTCCCCATTCTGGAAACCAGAAATAAAGGTTTCAAATGACAGGTTCCAGGTATAGGCAGAGACAGGTGTCTGATCCCATTCCCTGTCCCCTCTCCCCCAGGCCCCATCAAGATGCTTGGAAAGTATTAGCAAGTTATAAGTGTAGATTATAGTAAATATAAGGCACTTTATGCCTGCCTTGGGTGGATTCCCATGGAATAAATGTTAGAATCCCTAGATAAGCTCTGCAATCCAAGACTACAGGCACAGTACCCTCCCTGCCTGGGACAGGAAGCCCCAGAGCATTCCTCACACCACTGCCATCCCAACACAGCCTCAGGAAACAAAGATGGAGGAGCCAACGAGGAGAGGGGAACAGGCCAATAGGCCAATGTTTTCCTATGGGGAGGGGACTCAGAGGAGTATTAAGGGTAACCCCAGCAAAAGTGTATCTCAGTAGATACCAATGCGCAGGAGTGATAACATCTAAAACCCAGACCTACCAACAGTTCATCTCAATGAGACCAGAAGAGCTAAGATTAAGAGCTAGGATTAGATGTTCTCTTTCTATCTATGCTCTCGACTCATGGAGGAAGTCTGAGACAGTTCTAGAAAGGCAGGACTCCTATTTTTCCTTTCAGTTGCTTGGCTTGAGCCAGCTTTTCTCTGGAATTTCTCCCTCCTTCTCCATACACATTACCTTCTGCTCATTCTTTCAGAAGCAACTCAGATGTCACCCATCTTCTGGGCCTTTCACATGGCTTGAATAAATTTCTACTATAGGGTTTGATGAGAGAAGCCAAACACTATGAGCAACAGAAAATTAAGGATTTAGTATAGAAATTAGACCTTGTTCAAGGAGTTGGATGGGAGTTGAGGGAGAAATCCATGCAGTGCTGCCGCATCTGCATCTGCTGTTGGGCCTGAAGTCTCTATAGGTCAGCAGGCCAGCAGCTGGGGAAGGAAAGCTGGCTGTGGGGGAGAGCAAGGAAAACTGGAACCTGTGAGAACAAATAGGAACTAAAAGGACAAGTGGAACTCCTGAGGACAAACTGAAACTTGCAACTTCCTTTCACCATCTGCAAGTTCATTGATGCAGGTGACTTCCAGAAGCTGGAGCTCTTTGCCACACACAGAGCTGCGTGTACACCTGGCCCAGGACTCAGAGTAGCTGAAGGAGGAGATTCAGTGGAGTTGTGGAGCTGCAGGCCTCGGTGGCTGTGCATAAACAATGCGCACATCAGTGTCAAGGGTTATGCACTGCCACCATGCCTGTTACCCTGCTCTGCCCCCTTCAGTGTACTGGTAGCTACTTCACTTCAGCTTTACAAATCTCAAATAAAATTTTCTTAAAGTCAACCCTAACCTGGACCCATACAGAAGGGAATCCTGGGAAACCTAGTTCCAGCTTAGCTAAGTGGACACAGAACAAAGCCACAAGCATGCAAACCTAGTAAGGGAAATCTCTAGCTCTAGCAGGAAAGAGCCACATCATGCGCTCCGTCTCCTTGGGACGTAGTAGAGCAGCCCTCAACAGATGTTCACTGATTCAACAGAACTCTCTCCACACCTCACTCAAACAACTGCTCAGGGAATGTTTCGCGAATTTGGGAAATAGCCCAGTGTTTTTCTAAAGAGTGCCATTTACATAAAAGTCAATGGAGGTATTGTTGGAGGTTTTCTGGAGTCCACTAAGCTGAAACTGTCCTGGGGTTTGAAAGCATCTCTCTGTCTCTCTCTGTCTCTGCTTCTCTCTCTCTCTCACTTCAAATGATTTCAAATCTCAGGAGGTTAAAGAACACAGCATCCAATATGCAAATATGCCTGCAGCCATCACTGAGGTGAGAACGCCAGGCCAGGACAACAGCAGGCAATTCACACCTCAGAAAAGTGGCAAAATGCCTTAGGTGGTTAAAATAACCTGAACAAAACCAAAAAACACCCCTTGATGTCATTCGGAGGTTCCAGGAGCTAAGGAAAAGTGCCTTGGCTTTCTCTCTCTATATATAACTCCTTCACACCTAGGAGGTTCAGGATTTAGGTGCCAAAAAATAATTTACAGGTAAATGGCTATACTGATGTGCTGTGTGTCCGTGTTTTCAAATTAATCAGAGTGCTATTGCAAGCATAGCTCAACCCCAAAGCCCTCAAATATACCCTTAGGTATAGAAAGAGCTCCCCAAATCCTCCCCCAACTTGTATTTCATAGCCTAAAATCCCCTTAGTAAAAATGTTTCATGCCACCATCTTATCAATTAAGCATCTACACTATGTCAATTACACTGCACCTGTTTTTTTTATATCTTTTTTAAAAAATATGTTTTTATTGACTTTAGAGAGGAAGGGAGAGGGAGATAGAAACATCAATGATGAGAGAGAATCATTGATCAGCTGCCCTTCCCCACACTCCCCATTGGGAATGGAGCCCACCACCCGGGCATGTGCCCTGACCGGGAATTGAACCATGACCTCCTGGTTCATAGGTCGACCCTCAACAACTAAGCCACACCAGCGGGGCTACGTGTATCTTTTTTAATGCTCAAAACAAGTCTTCATGATAAGCATTACTATCTTCAATTTATGATGGGGAAACTGAGATTCAAAAGGTTAAAATACTCGCCCAAAGGCATACCTACCTGTGAATGGTGGGATTTGAATCCAAGTAAGCCAAACTCCAAAGGCTATCTTCTTTTTCCTCATACAGCACTCCTTACCACGAGAGAGCAGGGCTTGGGGCAAAAAACGGCCCTGACAGAGGACATGCAAATGACTTATAAAAATTACTTCCAATTCCAAAATTCCCAGTCTTTGATCTATATTCATATGGAGAATTTTTAAGATGTCTGGCTGGAATCCTTTCTACAGAACAGGTTTCAGTTGGAAGGGTATATGAATGAAGGGCCTGGTGCCCAAAGACAACCCTGGAGGGGTAGTGTAGCCAGAGGTGCCTAAACTTTGCCTCTCTGGATAAGGGTTTCTTTGCCTCTTCTGCTTTTTCCTCGGAAACAGGAACCTAAAACCACATGTTCAAAACCATACCCAGTAGTGTGGGGGTTTCCAAGTACCAAGTGTTGGGAACACCCTGATGCTAGCCTTGGACAAGCACACAAGCACCTAATTTAAGATGCGAGTGTCCAGAAAATTTGCCCAGACCATTCCACTGTGAGGAGGCTCAACTATGCTGGCCCACAAGCAACTCTGACGGCTCAGCTTTCCCTTATTTTCCACATCATCATGGTCTTTGATTCTCCAACGCCCTTCTCCCTTTCCAAAGGGGTGGACAGAAACGAGCCACCCATCTATGAATAAAGTTCTCTCTTGTAACAACAGCAGCAAAAAGAGAAAAAGAAAACAGGAAAGAAGAAAGCCCCCAGCTGAAACCGGTTTGGCTCAGTGGATAGAGCGTCAGCCTGCGGACTGAAAGGTCCCAGGTTCGATTCCGGTCAAGGGCATGTACCTGGGTTGCGGGCACATCCCCAGTAGGAGATGTGCAGGAGGCAGCTGATCGATGTCTCGCTCTCATCAATGTTTCTAACTCTCTATCTCTCTCCCTTCCTCTCTGTAAAAAATCAATAAAATATATATATTTTTTTTTAAAAAAAGAAAGCCCCCAACCACCATGATGAAATTGAGACAATGAAAATGTTCCCTCAACATTTCCCTGGACATCTGCCACTTTCTCATCTCAGAGACCAAGCTGCTGAGTCATCTTGCTATCTCTGCTATTTGGCTGAGGGAGGAAAAAGGAGATTTCACCTGCAATGACATGAATATTGGCTTCCAGGATGAGGACAAAGTCGGACAAGGTTGAGACAAAAATCATTCCTAGTGAAGGGAATCTGTTCAGTGGCCTATTAGTGCCATCTGCTGTACAATTCGGGAAAGCAAGGATGGGGAATTTTAATATTAGCCTGAGGGGATTTGTTTATTCATCTTACATCTGTTGAGTGTATCCCATGCGACAGGCAATGTAACAGGATTGAAGAGTAGATATGGAGCTGAATACTACAAAACTCCTGTTTTCTAGGGGTTCTCAGCCTAGTGAAAGTGGAAGATAGTTAAACAGACGTTACCAGTGTGTTTTGGGCATCATAGCTGTATATGTAAGATGGAAAAATAGCAAAGAGAAAGGAGTGATTACCTTTAGGTCAAAGGGGTACCCTATAAGGATTTTGAAGGAATGGCTAGGAGTTGACCAGAAAAATAAAGATGGGGGTGAGGGGCACCCAGGTAAAAGGGGTGAGGGCAAAGACCCTCAAGCACAAGATGGCATTCCCTTGCCAAACAGCTTAGTGTATATTCTGTAGGCAATGAGGAGCCTTTGACAGCAATGAGGGCTATAATATGTTCAGACTGACATTTTACAAAGACATTCTGGAAGCATGTCTGGAAGCAATGAAGGTGGAAATGAATTGCAAGGGAGGTAGAAATGAATTAGAAGGGAAGATTAGAGGCAAGATCAATTAGTTACAAGCCCGTTGCCAACAGTCCAGATGACAAATGATATAGAGTTAAATTAAGGCAGAGGCAGTGAGAAAGGAGAAGGGATGTATTTGAAAAATATCTCAAAGAGAAAATCAACGTGATTTGATGTTTCATTGTGTGTGTGTGTGTGTGTGTGTGTGTGTGTGTGAGAGAGAGAGAGAGAGAGAGAGAGAGAGAGAGAGAGAGAGGACGTATGGTTTGGGTAACTATAGAAGATAAGTAGGTAGAGTAGGGAGTAGAACGTAAGCTGATGATTTCTGTTTGGGACAAGTTGCACTTAAAGTGTTAAAGACTAACCACAAGGTAAAATGACATGGGTCTAGAGTTCAGTGATTCTCTGATCTCATCTCTTCATTTCCCAAGGTGGAAATTTCCATTAGAGAAAAATTTTGCTCTCACTGTAGGTACCTCTGGAGCCCACCTCACTCCATTTGGGTGAGTCTGCCTGTGCATCTGCTATTACGAGCATTTTCATCCTCTTTCAGTCTGAAATAGCATGGCACAGCACAGAAAAGCATGGCTGTCTTTGCAGTGAGAAAGACCTAGCTCTTTAAACAACTGTGTTACTTTGAGCAAAATATTTAACTTCACTAAGCCTCATTTTCTCTCATTTGTAAGATGAGAATAACTCCTACTTTTCACAATTGTTGTAATTCAAAATAATGTATACATAGGATCTGACACATTAGAAGTACTGAATATATGTGTCACTCTTATCCCTGTATCATAAAAGATCACCAGAAAGCTTTTTTGTTTTTGTTGTTGTTGTGTGTGTGTGTTTTTAATCCTCACCTAAGAACATGCTTTTTTTGACCTAAGGGGGAAAGAGAGGGGGAGAGACAGAAACATTGATGTAAGAAACAGCAATTAGTTCCCCTCCTATGCACCTTACTGACCAGGAATCAAACCTGTGACCTTCGGGTGTATGGGAGGACACTCCAACCGAGCCACACCAGCCAGGGTTTACGGTGTTTTAATGGCACGCGCTTAGCTTTTATTGATAGATGAATAAAGAAATGGCTTTTCAGCTTGGCAGGTGTGGCTCAGTTGGTTAAGGACCGTCCCACGCACCAAATCAGGAGGTTGACAGTTGGATTCCTAGTCCGGGCACATGCCTGGGTTGCAGGCTTAATCCCCAGTAGGGCACGTGCAGGAGGCAGCTGATCCATGTTTCTCCTCTCTCTGAAATCAATAAACATATTTTTTTTAAAAGTCTTTTCATATTTTCTGCAAAATTGCTGGAGAACACTGTTCACCACGCCATGTATATTCCTCATGTAAAAGGTCCCACAAGCCTGGCCAGTGTACCTCAGTGGCTGAGCATCAACCTATACACCAGGAGGTCATGGTTCCATTCCCAGTCGAGGGGAATGCCTGGGGTTGCAGAGTGGAGGCCAATGCCCGGTGGGGGTGTGCAGGAGGCAGACCATCAATGATTTTCTCCCATCATTGATATTTCTATCTCTCCTTTTCCCTTCCTCTCTGAAATCAATTGAAAAAAAAGTGTGAAAAGGTCCCACAAGATAAATCCCTCTCAATATAGGTACTATGAAGAAATTTCACGTTTGAAGAATGGATCCTTTCCTTAATTATTATTTAACAAGTTTTATGCTAAATTGGGTACTCAATTACAGTCAGTCTAATGTCCCATTGGTTCGTATATTTCTTTGTTTCTATTAAGTTAGTAGCTACTATTTTTTGAGGAGTTACTACTTGCCCGGCATTGTGCGAAGTGCTTCACCTTCATTATTTCAATTAATCTTCACAACAACTCTCTGAGGCATTACCACCATTTTTTTAGAAGAAGAAAAAGGAAACTATGACTCAGAGAAGTGTCTGAGTAGTAACTCAGAATCAGGTCTGTCTGACTCCCAATATCGTGGCTCTTTACCTGAACTCTGCACTAGTGGTCTACATTTGGCTGTTGGCTTGCATTCACTTTACTTTACTTATATATACTAAGTTTAACAAGTTCATAGGACCCAAACCAGGCCCGAACAAAGAAAAAGTAAATGGTATTTTAGGTAGTGAGACTCTCGTTTGACTTTCTTTACTTCCGCTATAATTGTCACGATATTTTCCATTCAATAAATGAAGCAGCCCTAACCGGTTTGGCCCAGTGGATAGAGCGTCGGCCTGCGGACTGACAGGTCCCAGGTTCGATTCCGGTCAAGGGCATGTACCTTGGTTGCGGGCACATCCCCAGTAGGAAGTGTGCAAAGGCAGTTGATCGATGTTTCTCTCCCATAGATGTTTCTAACTTTATCCCTCTCCCTTCCTCTCTGTAAAATATCAATAAAATATATATTTAAAAAATAAATAAATAAGTGAAGCAATTAGAAAATATAAAATCTCTTTGGGGAAGGAGGCAAGGTTTTAAGTTTAACAACAAGATTAAAACTGAGGCCCAGGAAGGGGAAGGTAGAACGCGATCGGGACGCTGGGCCCTAAACCCAGGTGGAGGAGCGCGCGTCCACCTTTGACCCTACAGCTACGCGAGATTAGTCCGTTGCTGAGCCGGAGCCTCAGCTGATCCGCAGAGAAGTAAACCCACACGGCCCGTTCTGCTACTCACCCGAAGCAGAGGGAGGAAGGAGGGACGGAGGCTCCAGGGTGTGGTACGTCGACCAATCGGGGAGCGCGACTGCGCTTCGGGGGACCAATGATTTGAAGGAGAAAAATTCTCGACCCGCCTCAAAGCTGCCTTTCTCTCTCTTAGAACGTCGCGAGATCTTCTCTCAAGTGGAACGATTGGTTGAAAGACGGAAACTGAAGGTTACGCCCACTGTCTTTTCCGACCCCCGATTGGTCTTCTAGAGGAGATGACGGCTAACGCCAGCGAGTTCCCTGGACGCCCATTGGAGGACAATGCGGGACTGCCAGCGCCGGGCAAGGGCGCGGGCGTTCGAACCCGAGTTTGGCGGCGTTACCATGGGGATGCGGCCTGGCCGCTGCCTCCAGCTCTTGAGTTGACTAGGCACCTTCGCCGCCACCCTGGGGGCTCTCCCGTCGTCTTCTGTCCTTAAACAGGCCTGACCGTGGAGAAAGTTGGAAGCCTTCGAGGTGAGAAAGGGCTGTGAGAACGAGGCGGGGGTAGACCTGGTTGGGAGCCCTGGCGACTGCCCCGCGGGAGAGCCTGGACGCCCGCCGAGCGCGTGAAGCGGCGGGCGGTTGAGTTGGTCTCTCCGGGTTGCCCGAGCGCACCCCCACTCTCTTTACCCTTCATCCCCATATCTTCGCCTCCTCTTCAGACATTATCTCGAACTTCGCTTCTATGAAGCCTTTTCTGAGTCTAGACGTCCTCCTACCTTTGAACCCATAGCCCCGTCTTAGAGCGCTTCTGTTCCTCCATGGCTTATTTGCGTACTTCGGCGAACCCCATTTTCCTTCCTTCTCCCTGGTAATGCTGAGGTCTTTGAGACAAGGCAAGCGTCTTTCACAGAGCCTTACAGACAGAATTCGGCGATGTTGCGGGCTGAGCCCCAGACCACCGTAATAGGAGTACCGCAATAAAGCGAGTAGTCATCTTCGCTGGTGGAGGGTCTTGCCGTCAGTTTGTAAGAAGCGCAACAAAGCGCAACGCAATAAAACGAGATATGCTATAGTAAAATTTGCAGGAAATGAGTTTAACTCACCACAGAGAGAGGGTTCCCCTCTATGCCATATTCCCCTTCCCCCTCCCATACAAAGATTTTTTTTTTTTTATGGGAGTAGGGGGCGGAAACCCCAATCTCATATGCAAAGGCTTTGAAAGCGCAAGATTGGTCTTTCCACTCTGTGAAAGGGAAAACTTGCTACATCTCTGCCCAAATTTGTGGTTTTTAGTCTTGATTTCCCAATGCTTTTATTAGACTCCCTCCCTATTAGTCTTGGCTTAAAACAAACCATTCTGTTGTTGCTATATGCCAAGAGAGTTTGTCTCAATTTCTTAGTGAACCACAGCTGTTGTCACATTTTAAGTGTGTTTCAGAAAATGCTTTAGATCATTTTCTCCTGTGGGTTTATTTTCTGCTTGTAGTCTCTCTACTTAAGTGCATGTAACAGCTACTCTGGTAACTGTCATTCTTCAGGTGTCCATGATAGAATTGCATTATCAAAACTGTTTCATTGTTAACTCCTAAGACAATATATACCCAATCTGCATTGTTGATGATTCTTATATTAAAATCATCGCTCAAGAAGACTTTAATTAGGGACTGAAAAGTCAGGTATAGCAGCTATGTTCCTATTACCTTCTTATAAAAGTTTGAACACTACCAACCTGAAGATCTGTGACATGTAATGGAAACCAGACTGGGGATTCAGAGTTTGGTCTTGGCTGGCTTTGCAAGTCATTTAGCCCTTTTAAACCTCTCTTTCCATTTAAAAAATAAAAGGGTTGAGTTAGGTTCCAATTCCTGTGGCTCTACTATCAAGTTAAACAGTTGATGTCAGGCAGACATCACACACACAGCCTCCCAAAGACCATACAGGTGGAATAGTTACCGTTTATTGAGCACTTACTCTATGAAAAGTACTATATCAGAGGCTTTATGTAAATATTACATCTTCTTAGCATTAGTATAGTAATGTGCTGCCCATATAACATTTCATTAAAAATGCTTGTGTTATGTTGTTAATGACAACTAGGGCATGATCCTCTCATGTTCCAGTTTGGATAGCAGTTTCAATAGAAACAGCAGTTTCTTTCTGTAGACTGCAATTTTGTTGTTCGTCAAGTGAGAGGTTGAGCTCTTCTCAGGTCCCTTACAGATTAATTGATCTATTAATTCAGTTTCCCATGCTGACTTAGCAAACCCGTTCATAATTTGTGCAGAATAGATTCTCAACAAATTTTGTTAAATAAATAACATAGTTATATTTCTTATACTTGTGTTGTCGTCATTGTATACTTCCTAAGTTATTGTCTTAAGGATTTTGATGTTCATGTTTTACTAAATAAGATTTTCTATAGGCATAAACTAATAATAGGTACCATTTGACTGGAAAAACTGTTTTCCACCTGTGTGTCTTTTCCTTTGTAGAGGAAAACCTCAGTTCTTTCCCTTCTGTATGTCTCCTTTAGTACTCACACAGAACACTTCTAACATTTCTAGTCACCAAATGGGGGGTGGTTCCCCCACCAAACAAATCTCTGTGACACCATATGGGTGTCCAGCAGTTTAACTCAGTCTATCTGGAGATGGTGTCAGATCCCACAGGTTAAAACCCCTTCCCCGGCAGAAACGTGTATACTCGTTTTCACAAAATGTTCTTTTTCAGTCGTCGACGAGTATACTAAGAAAATATGGTAAAAAAATATGGTTTATAGGAAGACGAGTTACAACTGTTTTCATAACCAGCATCAAAAATACTATATAGAACCAAAATAAAAAAATTAGTCTGAAAAAGAAACGTTTTTAACAAAAAAATTGTTGGGGAAGGGGTTAAGGACTCAGTCCCATAACACTGTTCCCACTCCACATGTCAACTGCAAATAGTAGATCCCCAATTTACCCACAACTTTTGTCAGATTTGGCTACAAATTGGAGGTTCTCAGGACCCCTTCCTCAGGTTCAATTAATTTGCTAGAGTGACTCACACAACTCAGAGAAACATTAAAATTACATTTACGAGTTTATTAAAGGATATGATAAAGGGGACAGATGAAGAGATACATAGAGTGAGGTCTGGGAGGGTCCTGAAAAAGGAGCTTCTGTGCCCCTTGAGTTGGGGTGCGTCACATTGCAGTGTGGATGTGTTCACCAATCTGGAAGCTCACCAAACCATACTTCGGGAATTTTTAAGGAGGCTTCATCATATAGGCATGATCAATTACTAACTCCATTTCCACCCTTCTGTTCTCTGGAGAATGGGAGGTAGGGTTGAAAATTCCAAACTTCTAATTATGGCTGGGTCTTCCTGGTCACCAACACTCATCCAGGAGCCCACCCAGAGTGACCTCAGAACAAAAGATGCTCCAAGTTCTAGGAGCCCTGGGTCTGGAACCAGGGGCAGAGACCAATGTATATTTTCTATTACCTCACACCATTTTATTTATTTTTTTATTTTTTTTAAATTTTCACACCATTTTATTGTTCAGTGCTTATGTACCAGATACTGAATTAGCATTTTACTTATATCCCAATTATTCTTTTCCAAGTCACTATTATTTTTTGCCTGTTTAACTGCAGTAGCTTCTAAATGATCTTCCTCCTTTGCCCACCCTCCATAATCCATTCCCCGCAGAACTGGCAGAGTGATCTTTAAAGATCATGTCCTTTCCCCACTTAAAATCCTCCAATGACTTCCAGGGTGTCTGGATTTTAACTTAAAGTGAAAACCCATGGCCCAATGGACCCTCATTATCTGGCCCCCACCTTTCTGTCCTCGTATCATACAACTCTCCATCTTGCTAAAGCCACATTGGTCTTTCTCATGCCATGCTCATTTACACTTTAAGCCCATGTGCTCTCCTGGAATGTTCTTCCTGATCTTTATGTAAATGAGTCCATATTATTTCAGATTTCACCTCAAATGTTCCCCTCTGAATCAGACCTTTCTGATCAATGTGAAATAGACCCTTCACCTTGCTTTATTTTATTTTTTAATATATTTTCATTGGTTTTAGGGAGGAAGGGAGAGGAAGAGAGAGAAGCCTCAATGATGAGAGAGAACCATTGGTCGGCTGCCTCCTGCACACCCCCTACTGGGGATCAAGCCTACAACCCGGGCATGTACCCTTGACCAGAATCAAACCTGGGACCCTTCAGTCTGCAGGCCATTGCTCTCAACTGAGCCAAACGGGCTAGGACTGCTTTTTTTTTTTTTATAGTACTTATCACTATCTGAGATTATCTTTCTTTTCTTTTTTTTAATTTTATTTCTTTATTGATTTCAAAGAGGAAGGGAAAGGGGGAGAGAGATAGAAACATCAATGATGAGAGAGAATCATTGATCTGCTGCCTCCTGCACACCCCCTACTGGGGATCAAGCCCGCAACCCCGGCATGTGCCCTTGGCCGGAACCGAACCTGGGACCCTTCAGTCCTCAGGCTGACGCTCTATCCACTGAGCCAAACCAGCCAGGGCTGAGATTTGATTATCTCCTCCCACTAGAATAATAGGACAGTCACCTTATCTGTTTTGCTCACTGCTATATCCTCAATGTTTAGAAGAGGGTCTAGCTCATAAAAGACTCTCGAGAACTACTTCTTGAATGATTGGATGAAAAATTCTTGTAACTGTGACCATAGCTGTGTCCATAACAATTTATTTGAGTAACACAACCTTGTTTCATTTTGTTGCCTAGGAGCAGTGAGCCAAGGCACCACCAACTCTGCCAGATTTCCTCAGCAATCACATTACCCTGACACAAGTTCCTACCACCTATAACTATGGATAGTTATCAAGTGTTTTTGTATATTTTAAAAAATATTATAGGGGTATTTGTTAACTTATTTATTAAGTAATTATGAAATGTTTATTATTTCCAAACATTGTTTTAGGTACTGAGGATGAAAAGATTAATAAGACACATTCCTTGACCACAAGAAGATCATATTCTAGTAGAAGAAATAGCCGTACTCATAGATAATTATTACAGAATGTAACTGCAGTGATAAGAGATAGGCAAAAAGTATGATATGAACACAGAAGGGACATCCAACCATATCTCGGGAGATCATTGTGTTTTAATAAATGGGTAAGAGGTATACAGATAAAGTAAGGTTTGGTGAGTGGGAGGAAGCCATTTAAGAGTACAATGTAAATAAACTCACAGAAATAAAATTGTCTAAGAAGTTGACTAAACTGGAGAGAGAGAGATGAAAGGGCTAGACTTTGGAAAGCTTTGTGGGACATGCTAAGGATTTTGTCCTTTAGAGAGGTGACAGGATGCCACTGAAAATTTTTAAATAAGGGAGCAGCATGGTCATACTATGTTTTCAAAAGAATGATCTGGCTCTGTAGTGTGGAGGATGGTTTGGAGGGGGCAAAACTGGAGGCAGGCAGAGCAGTTAGGAGACATGTAATAATGATCAAGGTCAAAGATACTGGGGCTGAACCACCAAGGCTGAGGTGGTAGTAATGAGGATAGTAGAGGGGAAATTTGACAAATATTTAAGAGATTAAATTGAACTTGATTAGATTTGGAATGGAAGGGAGAGGAAGAAATCTAGGATGCTTCTCAGTTTAGCTCTGAGTTAGTGATTGTATTGTCACCCACCCAACTTTACTCCCTAAGGAACAGAAAGGTGGAGGGGCAGATTTTGTGGGTAGGTAATGAATGTGCTTATTGATAAATAGCTCAATCATGGGGACATTTTAACAGTGATTCCTGCATAGTTTTGCTGCTAGACATCCCTAACATTGTCAGTGTTTTTTTAAAAATATATTTTATTGATTTTTTACAGAGAGGAAGGGAGAGAGATAGTTAGAAACATCGATGAGAGAGAAACATCGATCAGCTGCCTCCTGCACATCTCCCACTGGGGATGTGCCCACAACCCAGGTACATGCCCTTGACCAGAATCGAACCCGGGACCCTTGAGTCCGCAGGCCGACGCTCTATCCACTGAGCCAAACCGGTTTTGGCTAACATTGTCAGTTTTATTGTGAGGTGTACTAAAGTCACACTGGAATTCTGGAGGTACCCACTTAATAATATTGCACAGCATCCAAGCCAAAAAGACTCTAGCTGAGATTTCACCAGCAATGAGGAGCTGTGTCTATTATGGTCTTTTAAATTAGTTACCTTCTTATGTTGTGATTTGATTCAATAAAATGAGTGGTATTGAATCATGTAGCTAATACATGGATATCTGTTCACTTTCTAAAACAAATTCATAGAGTTGTTTTTAATGAATTATCTATGTCTTGGTTTATCTTCATTTTTAAAAGATGATAAATGACATCTATCATAAGTCTTAGAAGATTAATCAAGTAGCACAATTACATATTAATAATTTAGATTCCAGTGAATGTAATTATAGTTTTAATTCTTCGTTGCTTTCTCAGCATTACTCCTTTAGAAACAATTCCTCATGCCATTTTGGCAACTGTTCCCAAACGGATGTAACCCTGAGTAAAAGAATCTGTATCATCTAAGTAATTTATAAAAACTGATTGTCATAGTTATTTTTTCCAACTAAACATGTGATATATTTTTAATATATTTTTATTGTTGATCATGTGAGATATATTTTGTCGAAAATATTTTATATCTGCAAAAATGGCAAAAATCTGCAAATGATAACTGCAATTGGATTAGACCATGATTTTAAAAACAAAGTACTGCATTCAAACTTAATATTGTTTACCACCTGTTACTGGGAAGTCTTTCAAAATTAAACCTTTATATTTAGAGAAATACTTGCACTGTTTTAAGATAACTAGGCTCAACAATTTTTTAATGTTTATTTTTAGGCGATTGATTTTTACCAGATTTAGAAATTTAATAACCTCATAATGGGGCTCTTGAAAAGAATTGCAGTACTTGCAAGTATTAGCTACTTAACTGCAAACAAACTTGAAACATTTTTTAGTTACAAAAAGAACCAATCTCTTAAAAACTACTTTTGTGTGTAATTCATGATTGGTGTCCAAAATCCACAACTAGCCTTAAGAATTCCGTTAAGTATCATATATTCTCATTCCTTCGCAGCTGTTATTTTAAGCAGTTGTCGAGTATCACTTGTGTTCTGTTGAGATCAGTAGTCTATAGATAGAATAATCCTTGGAGTTTGAAATTTCCTTGTTGGAGAGAAACATATATACTGTATAACTCACCTTTTAATCTCCCACTGGTAATACTGAATTTCTTGTGTTCTTAACCCCTTCCCCGGCAGAAACGTATATACTTGTTTTCACAAAATGTTCTTTTTCAGTTGTCGACGAGTATACTAAGAAAATATGGTAAAAAAATATGGTTTATAGGAAGACGAGTTACAAACTGTTTTCATAACCAGCATCAAAAATACTATATAGAACCAAAATAAAAAAATTAGTCTGAAAAAGAAACGTTTTTAACAAAAAAATTGTTGGGGAAGGGGTTAATTAGGGACCTTATGCCTAACATGGAATACAGAAACATTTTGAGGAAGATTGATTAAGAGTATTGGGCTTGTATTGTACCCATTATTTATTTATTTATTTTTTTAAATATATATTTTTAATTGATTTCAGAGAGGAATGGAGAGGGAGAAAGAGATAGAAACATCAATGATGAGAGAAAATCATTGATCAGCTGCCTCCTGCACACCCCCTTACTGGGGATGGATCCTGCAACCCAGGCATATGCCCTTGACCAGAATTGAACCTGGGACCCTTCAGTCCACAGTCCGACGCTCTATCTGCTGAGCCAGACCGGCTAGGGCTGTACCCATTTCTTATAGTAGAGTGGACCTAAGGATTTTGTTAGTAATATCTTAAAAAGTGATTATTGTTAGTGGTTGCCCAGGGCTAAATGGGTTAGGGGTTTAATATGTGAACATACTTAAAAGCCATTGAATTCACTTTAAATGGATGAATTGTGTGGTATGTGAATTATATCTCAATAAAGCTGTTCTATATATTTAAAGAAGTGGTTATTGTCACAGTTTAGAGCAGCCGTGGGCAAACTACGGCCCGCAGGCCGGATCCGGCCCATTTGAAATGAATAAAACTAAAAAAAAAAAGACCGTACCCTTTTATGTAATGATGTTTACTTTGAATTTATATTAGTTCACACAAACACTCCATCCATGCTTTTGTTCCGGCCCTCCGGTCCAGTTTAAGAACCCATTGTGGCCCTCGAGTCAAAAAGTTTCCCCACCCCTGGTTTAGAGGGACTCGGATAAAATATTTCTTGGCAGTCAGAAGCTATTTTAGTCCTTGTAATTTTATACTACTTATATAATAATAATTAGAGTGACTAATATGCTCTAATGTCTGCTGATCTTCCTGTGTAGTCCCTTATTTTCGGGAACAGCATATTCATTTAAAACATATAATTGAGCCCGGCTGGTGTGGCTCAGTGGTTGAGCATTAACCTATGAACCAGGTCATGATTCGATTCCAGATCAAGGCACATGCTGGCTCAATCTCTAGTAGGGGTTGTGCAGGAGGCAGCTGATCAATGATTCTCTCTCATTGCTGATGTTTCTATCTCTCTCCCCTCTCTCCCTTTCTCTCTGAAATCAATAAAAATATATTAAAAACATACACTTATTGATTTATATATAAACTGTAATTGAGTGCACGTGTACTCTCTCTCTAGAGCAGCAGTTCTCAACATGTGGGGCATGACCCCTTTGGGGGTCAAACAACCCTTTCACGGGTTGCCTAAGGCCATCGGAAAACACATATATAATTACATATTATTTTTGTGATTAATCACTATGCTTTAATTATGTTCAATTTGTAACAATGAAAATACATCCTGCATATCAGATATTTACATTACGATTCATAAGAGTAGCAACATTACAGTTATGAGGTAGCAACGAAAATAATTTTATGGTTGGGGATCACCACAACATGAGGAACTGTATTAAAGGTTGCGGCATTAGGAAGGTTGAGAACCACTGCCTTAGAGGGTAACCGTTACCCTGAGTAATACATTGGATTTGCTTGCTTTGAGCGTTAAAGAAATGTGTATCATTTTCTGGGATTTATTTTTCTCCTTCTGAGATTTGATCAATTGTTTAGGGTATGTTAATTTGTTCTGTTATCATTATTATAAAATATTTTATTATCTGAATATGCCACACTTATTTATCTCTTCTCCAGTCAGTGGACATTAGGTCATTTCAGTTTTTGGCTCTTATGAAGAGTGCTATGAACATTTTTGTATGTGCCTCCTGAAGCACATTTGCAAAAGTTTTTCTCAGATTGAGTTGCTGGATTATATGATACATGAAGACTCAATTTCAAAGATAATGCCAAACTGTTTTTTAGTGTTATTGATTTAGCCCCATAGCCCTTTACTCTGAAAGTTCTCCATAACTCTCTGCCTTCTCTAATTGAGAGTATTTTCTTCTTCCACACCTTTTTTTCTCCTCCTTTGGTGAAGATAACCCTTTGCTTCACTGCCCTTTATTTTCTTTTTCTAGAAAACAGTATGTTCTCTGCCATTGATGTGGTTACATGAGTAAATATTTGTTAAGTTTTCATATAACTATGCTTAAAATGGGTTTAGTTTATTATATATAAACTAGAGGCCCGGTGCACAAAAATTTGTGCACTCGGAGGGTCCCTCAGCCCGGCCTATGCCCTCTTGCAGTCTGGGACCCCTCAGGGGATGACCACCTGCTGGCTTAGGCCCACTCTCCGGGGGATTGGGCCTAAGTTGGCAGTCAGACATCCCTCTGGCAGCCCAGGAGCCCTTGGGGGATGCCCACTTGCCAGCGGGGACTAGGCCAGCCGTGGGCAAACTACGGCCCACGGGCCAGACCCGGCCCGTTTCAAATGAATAAAACTGAAAAAAAAAAAAAAAAAAAAACACTCCCCTGTAATGCTGTTTACTTTGAATTTATATTAGTTCACACAAACACTCCATCCATGCTTTTGTTACAGCCCTCCGGTCCAGTTTAAGAACCCATTGTGGCCCTCGAGTCAAAAAGCTTACCCACCCCTGCACTAGCATCTGTCTGCCTTGCTTCATGGCTTTGCCTCTCCTAGGCTAT
>NW_006286678.1:6385341-6393539 GCF_000327345.1 Myotis davidii
GGGGGCAAAGGGGTCCCTCAGCCCGCCCTGTGCCCTCTCTCAGTCCAGGAGCCCTTAGGGGATGTCCGACTGACAGCTTAGGCCCGCTCCCTCCTGAGCCGGCCAGCCAGCAGTCAGCAGTTGGACATCCTTAGTGCTGCTGTGGAGGCGGGGGAGGTTCCCACTACCACTGCTGTGCTTGCCAGCTATGAGCCCGGCTGAGCGGTGCTCCCTCTGTGGCAGCGCATTGACCACCAGGGGGCAGCTCCTGCATTTAGCATCTGCCTGCTGGTGGTCAGTGCATGTCATAGCGACTGGTCATTCCACCATTCAATTGATTTGCATATTAGGGTTTTATTATATAGGAAGATTATACCTCAGTAAAGTTGAATAAAAGACTACAAAAAAGAAAAAAAGACTGCACATACACATGACTATGTGTATGAAATATTGGCCTTTTGATATGTAGCATCATCTATCTCCACATTATATATGCTGATCAGGCATGTACATCAACTATTTTTTTTCTTTTTTTTTTTTAAATATATTTTATTGACTTTTTACATAGAGAAAGGGAGAGAGATAGAGAGTTAGAAACATCGATGAGAAACATCGCCCAGCTGCCTCCTGCACATCTCCCACTGGGGATGTGCCCGCAACCCAGGTACGTGCCCTTGACCGGAATCGAACCTGGGACCTTTCAGTCCGCAGGCCGACGCTCTATCCACTGAGCCAAACCGGTTTCGGCGACTATTTTTTTCTTGTACATCAACTATTTATGCCAATGAAAGAGAGAAATGTACTTGTATAGTTGTCATTAATGAAACAGTTTTAAGTTAATTGAAGCTTACACATAGTGTTACTATTAGTGTATTTGGTAGTATAATACATCTACTTCAGTATGTCTAATTCCTTATCTTTTGATTCTATGTTATATATTCAGCCTTTTATCAAATATGGCAGGGCCTTGAATAATGTTTTATTATAACACTGATGAGATGCCATAGGAACTTAACTCTTGTTTTTATCAATTAGTCTATATAGTAAAATTGATTTTGTTACCTGTCATTTCACTTAGTTACAGAACCTAGCAACAGTATTAAGTGGGGATTTACTGTAAAGAAACCATCTTTTAATAGTGTTAAAAGTCATTTATATGGCACATACTTTTTTCTAAGAAGTAATCCAGTGACCCAATCCTCCTATATAATAAAGGCTAATATGCAAATTCTCCCCATGGGCGGGAGTTCGACTGTCAGGGAGTTCGACACGCACTGACTACCATGGGGTGGCGCGGAACATGGCGGGTGTTGGCGACGCCGCACTGGCAGTGGGTGGTAGTGGAGGCACTGCCGGCCCCAATGGGCCCCGACGAGAGCAGGACCATGGCGGGATGGTGGAGCAAGTGAGCAGGCAGCACCAGGCCAAGGCAGGTGTGAAGGGAGGCCTGGGCCGGCATCCAGCAGCTGCTAGGGATCCTACCCATGCACGAATTTTGTGCACTGGGCCTCTAGTGTTGAATAAGAGAACATGGCCCCATCCTTATGGAGTACTTTATAGTTTCAGCTTAGTTTTACATAACTATCTTACTGCATACTTTGAAAGAGGGAAATGGAAATTCAGAGAAACTAAGTGATTTTGCCCAAGGTCACACAGCTAAATGGAATATTATCTGATTGCAAGTTCAGTTTCAGGCAGTTTTGGTGGGTAGAGTTACCTAGTTTAAATAGATAAATGGAGAGTTTGAGGGAGCATATTAAATAGTTGGATTTTTTCCACATCCTGGAATGTGAATAAACTTCCTTAATTGTGTATAAAGTTTCATGTGGTCCCCCTCCAGTTTATTTTCTCTGCCACCAGGATAAGAAAATTTGAATTTCTGCCAACTGGATTTCTTCCAATACTATTTCTGATTGTTACCCCAACAGCTGAGACCTAGCAGTCCCTGGATTTGTCACAAAGGTGAACTCTACATACTTGTGGTATTGAATATGACTGGACCCTACATGTAAAAACCTGATCATCTGTCCTCCAGTGTATTTCGCTGATTGCAGGGCATTTTCCTGGTGGTAACAGCTGTGATATACCATGCTGCCGCACAGATCTGCAGGAGGCAGCCGATCTACTGAGCTGGATAGATAGTGGACCTATTAGAGGGCCTGGCAATGGTACTGTCTTTGCAGACTTCTGAAAGAGGCAGCATAGTGAAAAGAACATGGGATTAGCCATGAAAAGACCTAAGTCTTCATTCTGATCTTTCTCTTCCTAAATGAAATGTGTGTGTGTGTGTGTGTGTGTGTACGTACACATGTGTGTGTGATATGTGCATAATGCGTAAGTCTCAAATCATTGTGCTGAGAAAAGCCAGATACAAAAGAGAATAAATGGCATAATTCCATTCATACTAAACCTTTAGAAAATGCAAAATAATATATAATGACTGAAAACAGATCAGTGGTTGCCTAGGTCCATGGGCAGCAGGAAGGATGAATGTAAAGAGGTATGAGAAATCTTTTGAGGGTGATATTCTGTATTTTGATTGTGGTGATGGTTTTACAAGTATATATAACTGTCAAAACTCATGGAATTGTACAGTATTGTACACCCTCCCCCTCCCCCCAAAAAGGGGAGATTCTAAAGCTGTTTTAGAGTTCAGTAAGAACGAACATTGAGCCCTGGCTGGTATGCCAGTGGTTAGAGTGTCAGACCATGCACCAAAGAATTAGGGGTTTGATTCCGGTCAAGGGCATATTACCTGGGTTTCAGGTTCAATCCCCAGCCCCAGTTGGGGCGCATGAGGGAGGCAACCAATTGATGTGTCTCTCTCATATCCATGTTTCTCACTCTATCCCTCGTTCCCTCCTCTCCTCTCCCCCCTTCTACTCTCTAAAAATCAATGGAAAAAATATCCTTGGGTGAGGATTAACAAAACACAAACAAAAAAGAGAAAGAAAGTACACTGAAATGGATTTGGCTTATTTACTATGGATATGGGAGGAGAAAAAGCAGCACAGATATGTATTAATAGGCTATGTATTTGCCCTCTTTCCTCTGAGTTCCCCAGTAGAGTTAGAGCTATGATAGGAATGCTCAAATAAACCACATCAACAATCATCAGCCTTGGCATCTAACTCTTCCTTTACTCACTTGTCATTTTTATATGAATCTTTATGAACTAGTAGTGGTAGAAGATATTTGAGATCAGACAAATTTCTAAAATATTTGAAATGTATAATTTACTATAAATTTTGGCCCTATATTCCATTTGTCTGGTTGTTCTTCTTCTTTTTTTTTTTTTTTTAATATTTTTTTTTTGATTTTTTTACAGAGGGAAAGGGGGAGGGATAGAGAGTTAGAAACATCGATGAGAGAGAAACATCGCTCAGCTCCCTCCTGCACATCTCCTACTGGGGATGTGCCCGCAACCCAGGTACATGCCCTTGACCGGAATCGAACCCAGGACCCTTCAGTCCGCAGGCCGACGCTCTATCCACTGAGCCAAACCGATTTCGGCCGGTTGTTCTTCTTAATGATTATTATATCCTAACACTTTTATGATGAAGAACTCTATTTACATCCTTTTAGTCACAGTATGACCAAAGAAGGGCACTAGAAATAAAATGGAAATGACATGATACCTCCAGCCCAGATTCTCATCCTGTATTCTATTAATGATTATAAATGCCTCAAAGTCCTTCTTAATAAGTCCTTCCAGAAGCCACAACTAGTTGTTTGGAGTTTATACAAAGTTGGAAATTGACCAAGAAAGACTATTCAGTAACTCAAATATGAAAGCAGTAATGACCTTTCTGGATTAGCTACTTGTGGTTGTAGAAGAGCTATTCCTGATCTCCAAAGGGAAGAGGAGGGCCAGTGTGGTTGTGCTCATTCTTTCCTTAATCCCCAAGCCCTCTCCACTTTCTTTATCCTTTCTTGCTAGGAATGCATAACCTTTACTTGGATGTGGGACAATGGGCAGCTGCTTCTAGTTTCCTGGAGGAAAGCCAATTTTAGGTTTTGGATAGGAAATATACAAGATGAAGGTGTCAAAGACTTTAGACAATTAATTAGAATACATGAAATATATAAAAACCCATGAGTTAATAAGGAATTTGACCCCCCCCCCAAAAAAAAAAAACATACACCTGAAAGTTCTCATGAACTTGAACTTAACAGTGGTATGGAGAAACTCCTCAGGGTCCTGACTTTATTAATAGACCAGGATTATATGTTATTACATCATTTGTTAGTATTTAATTAAATATCTTGGCATATTAAGCATTTTAATATGCAGTCATTTAAAATCTTGACCATAGCCCTCACCAGTTTGGCTCAGTGGATGGAGTGTCGGCCTGTGGACTGAAGGGTCCCAGGTTCAATTCCAGTCAAGGGCGCATGCCTGGGTTGCGGGCTCGATCCTTAGTGGAGGGCATGCCGGAGGTAGCCGATCGGTGGTTCTCTGTCTTCATTAATGTTTCTATTTCTCTCCCTTCCTCTCTGAAATAAATGTAAATATATTTTAAAAATAAATTAAATTTTGACTATAGTATTAATTTCCTAGGTAAACTCCTATTTATGTTCTGTACATATAGGCATCTACAACCACCTATCTTTTAGAATGATCTGAAATCATGAATCAGATTTCAAATTAATGGCATTTTTACCTCTTTATACAACTAACTTTTACCAGTACTCAGCAGATACAAATGTGATTTTCTCAGAGTTACATTAATTTGTAATCCTCTGTGGTTTGCTATTTAATTCTGCTTCTCATTCTAAAAGAGTTCTTAGCCTTTGTTCATTAATCATGGAAACAGTTGTGCAACATGCCTTGGAGTTAACTTGAGCATCTAAAATTAGTCCTGCTACAGTCAGTGGTTGGGAGCAATGTTTCCGTAGTTTGTGGCTTGTGTTAAGTAGACATTGCAAGGTTGGAAGGAACTCCCTAGAAGTAAGTTACTTGTATAAAGTGTGTGTGCTTGTAGCTATGTGTATGTACAAATGGAAGTCTCTTTTATTAAGCAGATGAACAAATTATATCTGTTACTACAAATGCATCATAAGCATCTTTGTTTATGCCAGGGGTGGGGAACCTTTTTTCTGCCAGTGGCCATTTGGATATTTATAACATCATTCTTGGGCCATATAAAATTATCAACTTAAAAATTAGCCTGCTGTATTTGGTCAAACATTTAATTAGCTCACCCCTCATACCTTGGCAGGGCCAGACCAAACGATTTCCTGGGTCCAAGGACTGGATATTCCCTAACCCTGTTAGGTACTATGCTGTTTAATCAGTTCAGAAGAAAAATATATTTATTGAAAACTTGGTATGCTAGAATGGATTTTTCTGCATGTTTTGTGGTTTTTATATTTTTAAAGGAATAAATTGTATTATACTCGTATATACTATATTTCAAATGAATGACTTGTTTTTTTTTCTTTAGAGTTTATAGAAACCTATTCACAAAAATGACATCCTGGTTATATGAATGTCTTTGTGAAGCTGAACTTGCACAGTATTATCCTCATTTTACTGCCCTTGGCCTTCAGAAAATAGATGAATTAGCAAAGGTTACAATGAAGGACTACTCCAAATTGGGAGTCCATGACATGAATGACCGCAAACGTCTTTTCCAACTTATCAAAATCATTAAGATTATGCAAGAAGAAGATAAAGCAGTCAGTAGCCCAGAGCATCCTCTTCAGACAAGCAACCTGTACAGCAAACCTCAGGAGCCCAGATCTGGACCTCGTAGACAATTGCATTTTTATTCTCCTGCTGATCACAAAGACAGAACTACCAGCAACTATGAGTTTGAAATGTGCAATTTATCAGATTTTTCTGCAAATGAACAGAAGTCTCGTTACCTAAAAGTGCTGGAGCACATGCTACCAGATGATTCCCAGTACCAAACAAAAACAAGAATTCTGAATGCCACCGTTGCTGATTCCTATGGGCAAACAGAAACTAACACTTCACTCTTGTCATCGAATCACTTTTCTCCAATACTGGGCGATTGTGATATTCCCATTGTTCAAAGAGTCTCTCATGTTTCAGGGTATAACTATGGAATCCCTCATTCTGTTATCAGGTAACTGTTTGTTTGTTTGTTTGTTTGTTTGTTTGTTTTGAATGTGGGGAACCTCAGGCAAGGGCCTCTTTGTGACCAGAGGAGTGCAACCGACTGACTCATTTATAGAAAATGATAGTGAGCAGCTTCTGCATTGATAATAGAAATACCTTGAAAGGGGAAAATTAATGTGGACTTGGGACTTTCCAGGTGGGAGAAAGATGATATTGTTCATGTACATCAAGCATCTGTTACTTGCCAGGATCCACTATTATTCCTATTGCAGATCTATTTCTATAATTTATTGTAGTGTAATATGATACAATACATATAGTGCATCCATTAAGGTAAAATAGTTAACTAGCCTTATACAGTGGGGAAAAAATTTCACAATCCACAGGACATATATATATATTTTTTAAGGCTATCAAATTCACTTCAACCAACCAGGAGGTGTAAAGCTTAGTTTAAAAAAGAAAAAAAAAAGTGTAGTTTAATTAAGTAGGTCTTTGGAGCAGTTAGTTTACCTGCACATATTGAAATACGGTCCTAATTTTGAGTACCTTCTACAACTCCAGGCCTGGAAGAACAGATGATTTTGGTGATTGCAAAGAGTAAGACACTTTTGTTTAGGGTTTGAGAGTCAGGGTGACAATAAGTTATTTTCACCCAATGCTTCAAATTAGAATTTTAAAAAAGGTTCCTAAAGAGGTGAAATATCAAGTAATAATACTAACACTGGCATAATAGAAAAAATTTTTTAAATAACATGTATTGCTTGTTTTGTTACTTTAAAACTTTAGATGGTGAGTTATGGAGAAACAAAATATTTTGTTAAGCCACATTTCCTCTTTTTAAAGCCATTCATACCTTAAAACAAGATACTAGTCTTATATTGGCTAAGGTTTCAGAGGATCATAATCAACCAGTTCTTTTATTTAAAAAAAATAGAAGCCTCAATGTTTAAGATAAAAGTACCTTTAATAATTTGAAATACATAAGTGAATTTCATAAACTTTTGGGAGTTTCTGAAACTTTTGGGAGGGGTTGGTTTAGCAGAGCATAGAACATAAAGTACTGTTTTCTTTCCATTGTGATAGGACTAGATAGTCTTGTTGCCATAAAAAATATTCTTTAAAAAACACAAAAATTAGTAATAAAAATATATATTTGTTCTTGGTGAAAGAATATTTTCTTGGCTATTACAGCCTTTTGTTGAACAACACATAAAAATCTAAATTGGAGTTATTTATAAACAGATTAAAGATAACTGCATTATTTATTTGGACAGAATGGATATTTTAGTTTACATATTGCTATGTAATTTATTTGGCAAATATTAAATACCACCTCTTCTAGGCTCAATTCTGGATATAAAGATTACGATATCTGGAGACTCTTAATCCCTTAGGGGGCAGGGTAAGTGGGAAGACAACCATATGGTGAGATAAGTGCTATTATAGAGGTTGATATATGACAAACCCAGAGCAAAAGCTGTTCAATTGAACTTCCTCATCTTCTATATTATTGTTACCTCACTCTTCCCATTCTTTATTATATAGAATGGGATAATAAAGGGTGGGATTATGTCCTACCCATTATAAGTTAAAAATATCACACAACACAATATCCAAAAAAACAACTGGCAATTCAGTACACTATAGAGCAGTGATTTTCAACCCTTTTCATATCATGGCACACATAAACTAATTACTAAAACTCTGCAGCACACCAAAAAAATCTTATTTTTTGCTGATCTGACAAAAAATAGGTATAATTTTGATTGATTACACACACACACAAAGTTATAGTAGTTACCTCCCCTTTCTGCTCCAAAGTGACTTTTTTTAAAAAAAGTAAGTGCCTATACTTGTACATAAGGATTTCTGGTACCAAGAATTAACCAATCAGATACAACCTTATTATGTGACGTGACTAATAAGATGTAATTGTGTTATATGACTTATATATTTATGGTTCAAGACAGGGCATTCACATCAGACGGCTATTGTTATGTTGGCTATCATTTTTTAATTTCACAATAAAAGGGAAAAGAGGTCCAAGTGCCCCTGACTAGTCAGGTATTGCATGTTTTAAAAATTCTTGTGGGACACCAGTTGAAAATCGTTGAGGAAGAGGGTAGAC
>NW_006286678.1:6393734-6398854 GCF_000327345.1 Myotis davidii
ATTAACCAATGATACAACCTTATTATGTGACGTGACTAATAAGATGTAATTGTGTTATATGACTTATATATTTATGGTTCAAGACAGGGCATTCACATCCACCAGCTATTGTGTTGGCTGTTGTCATTTTTTAATTTGAAAATCTAAGGGAAAAGAGATCAGTACCCTTGACTAAATAGTCAGGTATTACATGTGTTTGTTTGTTTTTAATATATTTTATTGATTTTTTACAGAGAGGAAGGGAGAGGGATAGAGAGCTAGAAACATCGACGAGAGAGAGCATCGATCAGCTGCCTCCTGCACATCTCCTATTGGGGATGTGCCCACAACCAAGGTACATGCCCTTGACCGGAATCGAACCTGGGACCCTTCAGTCCGCAGGCCAACGCTCCATCCACTGAGCCAAACTGGCTAGGGCAGGTATTACATGTTTTAAAAATTCTTGCGACACCTGTTGAAAATCACTGATGTAGGGTATCCGTTGTTCACCTTCCTAATCACTTGCCTGACTGGGAGCTGCGGTTCACTGCCATTGTCCAGCATCATGAGGGAGTATCTTACCACATATCACTAGCCTGGGAAAAGATCAAAATTCAAAATTTGAAGTGCAGTTTCTACTGAATGTGTATCTCTTTCACACCATTATAAAGTCATAAAATAATAAGTTGAGCCTTGTAAGTCAGGGACTGTCTGTATTAGAGAAATAGAGATAAGAAATACATTTCCGCCAAAGCCGGTTTGGCTCAGCGGATAGAGCGTCGGCCTGCGGACTGAAAGGTCCCAGGTTCAATTCCGGTCAAGGGCATGTACCTGGGTTGCAGGCACTTCCCCTGTGGGGGATGTGCAGGAGGCAGCTGATCGATGTTTCTCTCTCATCGATGTTTCTAACTCTCTATCTCTCTCCCTTCCTCTCTGTAAAAAATCAATAAAATATATATAAAAAAAAGAAAGAAATACATTTCCCCCAATAAATCCTCAATATTGCTTTCTCACCCATACCCCAAGTAACAGACAAGGTTTCAGAACCCTGAGAAACTCTCTCACCAAGTTAAGGCTTGTTAGGCATTCGTTTTGAGTGCCTCAACTCAGATATATTCAAAATAAATTGCTGGCCTCAGAATTGTAACAAAAGTCTAAGGTATTTAGAGAACTGGTTGCCTTGACTTAAGACTTGAATAGATCTAACTCCAGCTGTCTTAACTCTTTGCCTGTCAAACAGATGTAGTTTATTTCTTCTAGGGAAGACTGGGCCTTAAAACCAGAGCCTTTAAAAATATATACGTTTTTATTGATTTTTAGAGAGGAAGGGAGAAGGAGATAGAAACATCAACAAGAGAAAAACATTGATCAACTGCCTCTTGCACACCCCCTGCCAGGAATCGAGCCTGCAACCCAGGCATGTGCTCTGACTGGGAATCAAAACAGTGACCTCTTGGTGCATATTTGATCCTCAACCACTGAGCAACACCAGTCGGGCTAAAGCCAGAGCCTTTTAAAAGAATATTCATTCCTTTTCTCCCTTGAACTTGAAAACTACAGTCTTTTTGTCTAATGACCCATCCTAGAGTCCCTGGTCAATTTTGAAAAGGACATTTTCTGTCCTGCTTAATTAGCTTTATACAAGTAGGGCATTAATACTCACCAACAACTAGAGACTTTGACATAAAGCCCTTGTTAAAATGATGCATTAAGCCTGGCCAGTATGGCTGAATGTTTGAGCATCGACCCACTAACCAAGAGGTCGCAGGTTTGATTCCCAGTCAGGGCACATGCCTAAGTTGCAGGCTCACCCCCCAGTAGGGGGCATGCAGGAAGCAGCCAGGCAGCCAATAGATGTGTTTATATCTCCCTCTCTCTCTAAAATCAATAAAAACATTTTTTTAAAGATGCATTGAAATTTTGCTTTTTCACCAATGTCACGCCAATAAATTCAATAAAAATTTAATTATTTTTGCTTTTTCTTGTAAAAAATGAAACATATGCAAAAGAAGGGAGAATAGAACAATGAACCAGCATATGCCCATCATCCACTTTTAATGATTGTCAAGATTTTGTCACACTTAACCCCAAAATGATATGTTTTTTTAAATTGTGCTATATAGCCATGACTGGTTTGGCTCAGTGGATAGAGCGTAGGCCTGTGGACTGAAAGGTCCCAGGTTCAATTCCAGTCAAGGGCTTGTACCTTGGTTGCGGGCACATCCCCCCAGTGGGAGGTGTGCAGGAGGCAGCCGATCGATGTTTCTCTCTCATCGATATTTCTAACTCTCTATTCCTCTCCCTTCCTCTCTGTAAAAAATCAATAAAATATATTTTTTAAAAATAAGTAAATAAATAAATAAATTGTGCTATATAGGCAGTCCTTGGGTTACGTCGGACTCAAAGTACGTCGTTTTATGGTTACATCGCCATCTCCCATTTACAGTATTTATAAAAAAAAGTTCCATCATTTTGATGTATGTACATATGTGCTTTATGTTTTTTATTATTTATTTACCACAAGTAAGGTCAGGAATTGTTATCTTTCTTTAAAATTTTTTTTACTGTTTCACTTCATTACTGCTGTGTATGTGCTCCATGTGAGTGACGTAGGTGCTTATGTAGGTGGGTTCCGACTTACGGCGAAAGTCACACTGTAGGAACGGATCTCCGACATAACCCGAGGACCTACTGTATGTGACTAAAAAACAAAATGTGTCTTTATACACTTACTATAAATTTATTTGCCACTTTTTACTAATTTAGATCCTTTCAAAAAATCATTTCCTAGCCAATTAGAGGGCTCATAAAATTTGAAATTGACATGAAACAATTATATAGTGAAATAATCTTATTTAAAATCTATATATATAAAAGCTAAGTGACCAGAACACCGGAATGACTAGAACAACTGGTCGCTATGACACGCACTGTGGCCAGCCAACAGAACGATTGGGGGACGGCCCCTCCCGCAGCTGACCCCAACTGGATCAGGGATGGGGCCGGCTGGCCAATCTCTCATGGTCCCTCGCCTCGGCTGGCCCCGCCCCTGATCGAACCTCGATTAGGGGTGGGGCTGGTGGCCAACCTCCTGAGGCCCCTACCCTCCACTGGCCCGGCCCGATCAGCCCCCATCGGGGCAAGCCAGCCGGCTGGACCCCACCCATGCACGAATTTGTGCACCGGGTCTCTAGTATATTATAAAAGGCTTTTTAGGAGTTATTAATCAAATTCTAAAGTGCAAAAGAAGGGAATCATTTGTCTTGCTAAGATATTCTTAGTATATTCCAAAGGCATTGTTTCTTGTAAACTCCTACTTTCAAGAATCCTATTTCCTTGTTACCTAGCTTAAGAGGACTTTATAGATAAAAGGTCAATTCTTAGATATATACATATATACCATCATTAGGCTCAGCAAGTAAACCTGATGAATTTTGTATCCCTAACCCAAGGGACTATTTGCCTCAAATATTCTAGATATAAAGATTGATTAGTTCAAATAAAATAAATTTAAAAAATAAAGATTGGTGAGTTCACTGAAGAAATGCATCTGAATAGAAGAATGAATTTAGTGATGGACAGAACCAGTCATAAAATTATCCCAGAAAGAAGAAGTGTAGAATCAGGTTCTAAAATAAATACATATTGCCGTAGCTGGTTTGGCTCAGAGCGTCAGCCTGCGGACTGAAGGGTCCCAAGTTTGATTCCAGTCAAGGGCACATGCCCAGGTTGCCAGCTTGATCCCCAGTAGGGGGCATGCAGGAGACAGCTGATGAATGATTCTCATCGATGTTTCTATCTCTTTCTCCCTCTTTCTTCCTCTCTAAAGTCAATAAAAATATTTTTAAAAATAAATACATATAAGGGTGGGCAGAAAGAAAGTATGAGAACAAGACAGGCAGAATATATTTGGAAGCAACAAGGGAAAAGTACATAAAAACATACCACCTAATTAATTCAAGGTAAATTCAGGTAAGATTAAAAAAAATTATATTGAATGATCAAGAAAACGGTAGATGTACAAGAATAATTGGATTGAAAGGAAACAAGGGTTCAGATCTTAGAAAGGCCTTGGAGGGACATATTGCATTCAATTTTGAGGTTTTGATAGCCTGAGTTTTGCGGGCATAAAGAAAGAGCATCCATCATCCATCATTAGAAACCTTTTGGAAGACCACATCTGGAAGCCAAACACATGTTTTAGAGCTAAAACAAAGTTTTAGGGTTTTGTTGTTTTTTTCAGTAAGGACAAAGGGTGGGGTGTAATAGGGATAGAGAGAAGTAATCAGGAGGATTTAGCTAATAACTTTCTCAGTCTTGCATTTTTGTTCTTTTTCTTTGGTTAATATATAACTATATATGTGTGTGTGTGTGTGTGTGTGTGTATATATACAACAAAGTGTACTGATACTTTGCTCTCTTAAGTAGCCTTATCCTATTGTTAAAAATTAAAGCCCACTTATGAACATACTGTATCAGACAGAACACCTCAGAGAAAGAGAATCCTTGGACTGAGATGGAGAAAATCAGAGTTTGTGTTCGAAAACGCCCCCTGGGCATGAGGGAGGTACGCCGTGGAGAAATTAATATTATTACTGTAGAAGACAAAGAAACTCTACTTGTTCATGAGAAGAAAGAAGCAGTTGACCTCACACAATATATTCTGCAGGTATGATGCTTTCCTTTTGTGTTTGGAACTAATATTATCAAGTACGTCAAATTTTTGCTTTTTGTTTAAGTGACAGCATACAAATTCTAAGTTCCAGTTTCTGGTTTGGTATTGTCATTCATCCCTGATGTGACAGTACATTAAATCATTGATACCCTGGACCTTTGTGGTTTTTTTTAACATCATGCACTGGGGATACGAAAACATAATTTCTCTACTCTGATGCAGTAGGGTTGTATCATACATCCACTTAACATGCTTTATGTGAATTTAATGATACAGTGGAACCTTGTTTCTCAAACTTAATTCGTTCCAGAAGGCTGTTCGAAAACTGAATCTTTTTTCCTATTAAAAATAATGTAAGTGGAATTAATCTGTTCCAGACGCCTAAATGGTTCCCTGTTTTAACCTTTCTTATATATAGTACCGTATTTGCCGGCGTATAAGACGACTGGGCGTATAAGACGACCCC
>NW_006286678.1:6399494-6408435 GCF_000327345.1 Myotis davidii
TGAAGGGGGCTGGCATCGGGAGGCCACTATGGCACGGGGCAAGCACTATGGGCAGTCTATCTGAAGTGTACCTGGCGTATAAGACGACCCCCCACTTGGAGGCATATTTTTCAGGGCCAAAAAATCGTCTTATACGCCGGCAAATACGGTACATGTCTGTTGTACTGTTTAACTATAAATAAACACATTAATAACAAAAAAGACATGAAATGTAAATGAAAATTTAATAATTATAAGCAGCAACAAAAGCAAAAAAACACAAAAATAGTCACAATATACTGGGATTTTAGCATTGGTAAACTGACTTGTATTCCCACATTCTCTCCTTTTTTTGTCACCTCACAGATGCATGACTGATCATATAGGTTTAAGCATGAAAGGGTTGTCAGATTGAGAAGCAAATTGTTCGAGATGGGAGAAATTCAAGAAACAAGGTTCCACTGTACATATTCAGCAAAAGGTTGGGAGGGGGGTGAAGGGATAAAAATAATTTAAATAATGAATTGGTGATCGGACTAGTCACTGAGCATATACCCCAAAGTTATTATGAGGTGGTCACACATTCTCAATTCTCACCTGTCTCTCCCAATGTGAACTTCTCACTCTGTTGAGTGTGAGTCTGGAGTTTAATAATAGAGGATATATTTTCAAGCAACAAAGCCGTAGATTGCAAGCCAACTGCTTATTTTGATTCCCAACTGTCTTTGAATTTAGATTTAATTTGGTGGAAATTGGGCTCTTTGAGCAGACCTCTTTGTACAAGGTAGTGGGTGAACATAATCCAGTGATATAATGTCGCATGTAACATATAAGGGTTTAAATAAAACACTAGTTGCTCAAACACACAAAAAATGTTCAATCCCTGCCAGAATGATCATGAAGAGTCCAAGGAGAAAGGATTTGGTATTGAAATAAGTTCTAGTCAAAAAAAAAAAAGAAAGAAATAAGTTCTAAACTGATAGCTCTTCAGTCTCACAGGGAAACAGCAAACCCCATAGATGGAAGATGTTGTAACTTAGGTACTCCTAAAATTGTGAAGCAGTTGTGAATAATCTAAATGGGGATTAGGACTTTCTCTTACTCTAAATCTGCCTCCCTATGACATTCATATTATATTCACTCTCTTTTTGCTCTCACACTCACTCTCTTGCCTCAAAACCCAGTGATTGGTAGAAAGAAAAAAAGTGGTAAGTAATGTAGTGAGCTAGCAGTTCACCTTAGCCAACTGAAATCTTACTCTACTGGAACAAACCCTTTAACACTGAAGTCAAATTGTTACCACTTTCCCCCCTTTTACACTTGCATTCTTCTTTGGTTACCAAAATTGGGTTTAAAAGTAACATTCAAAATAATCCACTGACTCTTTCAATGGGCACTAAATTACTAGGCCACTGTATAACTAACCCAGTCACTTTAATAGCTTTATCGATTGCTGGTCAATGCACAGTCTATTAGGTTTAGGTGGGAGGTATTTATTTTGAAGATGGTCCAAATGATCAATTAGTTGTAATGATATCTAGTATAGCTACTTACAGCCATAGTAATAGCCCTATCCAATCACCATCTACCCAAGACTGCCTTAATGATGCTCCTGTCACAATAATTCCCTCTGGGAGGCATCAGCTTATCTTTGGTATTTTTCCATTATCCCAAAACACAATAACCTTACCTCTTTGTTATTACCATTGATCAATATTTATTGAATACCTATAGTTTCCATAGCACTTTCTCTTCTGTTTGAACTTTGGACCTTTGCTCTCATAGGTCAAAGTCCTTACCTATCAATGCTATAATATAAAGGTGTTGGGAGGGCTCCCTCACCTCTTTTCCTTTCTTCAGTAGAGGAAAGAAAAGGGAGGTTTATAGCAAATAAATATTGATCCAAGATTCTTAGAGTTTTATTTTTAAACTTATTTAGGAATTAAAGCAATATGTTTGTGTTCGTTAAATATTCTATCCTTTCACATCTTTTGTGACTTAGTCTATATGGTCATATACATATAGTGTGCTAAACTGCTTACCATTAAATTTCATTTCAATATAGTAAGTGAAAAAACAAGGAAACAAAGCTATATGTTTCAATCCAATTTATTTTATTTTTGCTTATTGATTGATTTTTTTAGTGAAAGAGGGAAACATTAATTTGTTGTTTCACTTATTTTTACATTCATTGGTTGATTTATGTATGTGCCTTGACCGGGATCGAACCTGCAACCTTGGTGTATCGGGACAACACTTCAACCATCTGAGCTACCCAGCCAGTGCTCCAATTTCTTTAATAAAGAAAAAATATTAGAGGGGAAAAAAAAGATGGTACTGAAACATATCAAAAGTCAATGGTGGTGAGAGCATTTAAGATCTTGCTTACTAGCAATGTCATCAGTTTGGCTGAAATAAACTCTTATAAAAAATTATTTTTTTTAAGTCAACAGTGGCTATCTCTGAGTAGTAAGATTTACAAATAATTTTAATTTCTATTGTTTCTCATGTTTTTTGAATCTAGAGTTGGCTGTGTTATTCATTTTATGTGGACAAAGAAAAATTTTAGAATATGATAGATTCACCTATTTCAAAATCAAAAGGCACAAAAATGTATGCAGTGAGAAGTGTCTCTCTAATCCCATTTTCTCTTTGAAGGCAACCAATATTACCTGTTACAAGATACAAGACTACCTGTATCTTCCCAGAGATATTTTATAAATACACATTACTTTTATAATCTGAAAAGAAAACTTACTTAAAACATAAACTATGGAACCCTGATCATATCAAGGTCAAAGTGAGTGTAAATCCACTCTCATTGATAAAGTATGATCAAATGAAAGTATATGTGATGCAAAGGACTTTATGAATTATAATAATCTTGCACGTTTACATATCCTTCATGAAAATACTTATAAAAGTACTGGAAAACTTGATACCTAAATTCTATTGAAAGGTAAGATACTAATCCTTCTCATCAATTTTTTTCTAAGATGTTTTACTCAAGATCTAAAGTTATTTACTTATACTTAGAGAAGAAAAGGAAAAACAGCCATTAAAAGCCAAAAAATGTATTCCCACATTTACTTCTGTTCATTTGTTTCTTATTTTCTTGAGAAGTGTCAAATATATAAAATGTGTTTTGTTTTTTATCTCATACTTAACTATAAAGATCATTGATGAGATTTGAGCAATGAATGGATTTGACTCCTTGCTTAAAGACCAGTTATGAGTTAAATATAAATCATGTTCACTAAAGTCAGATTTTAGATATATATTTTATTCTTTTTTAAAAAAATTATTTTATTGATTTTTTTATAGAGAGGAAGGGAGAGGGATAGAGAATTAGAAACATTAATGAGAGAGAAACATTGATCAGCTGCCTCCTGCACACCCCCTACTGGGAATGTGCAACCAAGGTACATGCCCTTGACTGGAACCGAACCTGGCACCTTTCAGTCCACAGGCCAACGCTCTATTCACTGAGCTAAACTGGTAAGGGCTATATTTTATTCTTTATTATTGCCATTTTCAAGCTCAATAAAAAGTATAATGAACCCGCATATACCCTATCACTCGGATTTAACAATTATGAACATTTTACTGCTCTTGAAATCATATCATATCATATTTTCAAAGTACTTAAAGTTCACAGATCTCTTTTTTTTTCCGTTGCCTCTTAAATACTTTATTATTTATTTATTTGTTTACATTTTAAAATTTTTATTTACAGATCTCTTAATGATGCTGCACAGATTCATTATTTTCTCACCTCCCAACTTTTGGAGATTTTTTCCTGATAAATTCGGCTTTGTGGCCCCAGTTTCTTCTTAGATGACCTAACAGTTTTCCATTGTAATGTCATGTCATGTAATGTAATGTAATGTAATAGTACATGAAACAGTATTGAACCTGAGGTAGAGTCACTCACAGTAAATTGACCCAAGTACACTTTTCTGGACTTGCCCATACAAGTTTTCCTTAACCAGATATTACAGCAGGTCCAAAAAGTAGCAGATGATAGGACCTCATATCTCATTCATTATGAATGGACAGCCATTATGATGCTGTCCATTCAGGCTTGAAATTTGGGAGTCATCTTGGATTCATTTCTCCAACTTCTCACATCCAGCCAGTTGCCAAATTTTTCATGCATTCGTCTCCTTTATTTCCGTTATTATCATCTAATTTAGATCCTTTTTACTTCACCCTGAACTACCTAATGTTCCTGTTCCCCAGTCCATTCACAGTGTGAAGCCAGATTAATCTTCCAATAAAATGGCTCAGATCATCTCTCTTCCTTGTAAAGTTTTTTTGTTGTCCTTTTTTATTCTTTGCTGAATTAAATATGAACATTTCACCCCCTCTCTTAGTCCTAAGACCTCTACAACATAGTCGTAACTCATTATTCTAGTCTTCTTGTTTACTTTTCTACCTACCAAGATCCTATATTGCAACCACATTAAATTCTTCATGTTCCCTAAACATTTCTTGTACTTTCCTGCTTTGACTCATGTTCCCACAGTGCTTACTTAGAATACCTTTATCTCGGCCTCTCAAATTTCTCTTCTTTCCCCATGGCTCATTCTCAGTACAGTCTTTTTCATAGTCTTTCCCAATCAGGAAATATGTTTCTCTTTTGAATTTCACATGTACTTATCTTTCAAGTGTTTTTCTACCTTGAATCATCTGTATTAACATCTTTAGGTGGTAGAGTGGGGTGATGGCAGGTAATAGCTTTATCTTTGGGCCCCTTGAAGTGCCTACTGTAATACACATGCTACCAGATGAGCAGTAAATGTTTATGAAATTAGAAGTTAAGCTATGTAGCCCTGGCCAATGTTACTCAGTGACTAGAATGTCGGCCCACCCACTGAAAGGTTTCAGGTTTGATTCCTGATCAAGGGCATGTACCTGGATTTCAGGTTCATCCCCAGCCCAGTGTGGGGAAGGGTGTGCAGGAAACAGTCAATGTGTTTCTCATGTCAGTGTTCCCCCCCTCTCTTTTCCCCTTCCCTCCCTCACCTCCTCCCCCCGCTTCCACTCTGTAAAAATCAATGGAAAAAATATTCTCGAGGATTAAAAAAAAAAAAGTTGAGCTCTGTAACCTATAGAATGGAGGTCTTCCTCCAGAATTTCTCCCAGTTGTCAAGTACGTTAGCAGTAGCTGGGCATATGAGGATAATCTCCGTAGAATTCAGTTTCTCTCCTGGATCTACAGAGGATTGGCTCACCCTTGTACTCATCAATTTAATTTCTAAAAATTGTGTGTCTTCGTTTTTTTACATTATAAGAACATGTCTAACAGAGATCTCAAGTAAAAGAAGACCCTGTCACTTGACAGTTATTGATTGCTTGTTTATTTCTAAGTTTGTCACGGTCAGTTACTATTAGTTTAAAGATGTATTTGTGCCTTTATCATGTGCTAACTAGAATAGTGGTGAAGAAAATGTCTCTTTCTATAAAAACCAAATTTCTTTTTCAGCATGTTTTTTATTTTGATGAAGTCTTCGGTGAGGCATGCACCAATCAGGATGTATATATGAAGACTACTCACCCACTCATTCAGCATATTTTCAATGGGTATGATAGTAATTTTTTGCTTCTCTTGCTTTTTATTTTCTATTTTCCATAAATCATATTTTAAAAAACAAATATGAGCTATGCTTTTTTGTTCCTTTGAATTAAACATTAATTTGTGTTTTGATCTTACAAATTTAATCTCTTCTGAAAAATTTTGTGTCTCTATTTATAGAATTTACCAAGCATTTAGAAATTTTCAGCAAAATTTTCTTTTACACTGATGATATTGATTCTCTGTGCTTAGTGGAAAAATATAAGCTGACAACAATATAATTTCATCAAAGTCCTCAGAATAAGAAGGTTTTAGTGGTGATGGTTAGTTTGAACTTTTTTTTTTTAATATATTGATTTTTCACAGAGGGAAAGGGAGAGGGATAGAGAGTTAGAAACATTGATGAGAGAGAAACATCGATCAGCTGCCTCTTGCATATCCCTGACTGGGGATGTGCCCGCCACAAAGGTACATGTCCTTGGCCGGAATCAAACCCGGGACCCTTCAGCCCGCAGGGCGACGCAGTATCCACTGAGCCAAACCGGTCAGGGTGTTAGTTTGAACTTTTGATACTAGGAGTTATATATTCTGGCTATTAATTTTTTCCTTGGACTAAGATAGGTAAGTGACTGTCAGTTATCTATCTTTCATAAATATATATTTTTAAATTTGAAATAATTATTTACACTTAGTCAATATTAAGGTAGTAGGGGCTTCTGTTGTATATTTAAAATGTAGGCATGTTTGTCAAACAATCTGCTAGTCACAGATTTCAGAGTATTTTCACTTTAATTTTTTAAAAAAACTTTTACAATATTAAAAAAACTTGAAGTGTAACTTATATGCAGTAAGATACACAGATCTTAAAAAGTATTCAGATTTAATGAGTTTTGATAGTTGTATACATCCAACTAACCAATACCTGGAATAAGATACAGAACATTTCCACCACCCCAGAAAGTTTTCTTGTGTCCCTTTTAGTTAATTCCATACCATCATCCTCAGATCTTATATAACCTCAGACCTGCTTTCTGTCACTAGAAATTAGTTTTTCTTGTTCTAGAATGTCACAGAAATAGAAATTTATGCCTGGTTTATTTTGCTTGACATAATGTATTTTTTGTATTAGTACATCTTGTTGCATGTACCCGTTTTTACTGCTGGGTAATATTTACTTCTATGAATATAACAAAATTTGTTTGTTTATTTTCCTGTTGGTTTACATTTGGGTTGTTTCCATTTTTTTCACTATTATGAATAAAGCTGTATAGACATTTTTGTACAAGTCTTTTTTAGACATGTTTTCATTTATCTTGGATAAAAATCTAGAAATGGAATTGTTGGGTCATAGGATAGGTGTATTTAAAAAAGGTCAAACAGGACCTGCAGCTGTGGTTCAGTGGTTGAGCATTAACATATGAACCAGGAGGTCACGGTTCGAATTCTTTTCAGAGCACATGCCTGGGTTTCAGACTCAACCCCCAGTAGGGGACACACAGGAGGCAGCCAATCTATGATTCTCTCTCATCATTGATGTTTCTGTCTCTCCCTCTCTCTTCCTCTCTGAAATCAATAAAAATATTTTTTAATTTTAAAAAAAGTCAAACAGTTTTCCATGCATTACTTTATAGTCCCAGCAGCAATATATGAGAATTACAGTTCTGCATTCTCACCATATTTGGCATTGTCAGCCTTTTTATTTTAGCCAATCTAATTGGTATGGAACTGTATGTATCTTATTGTGTTTTTAATTTTAATTTCCCTATTGCCTAATAATATTAAGCATCTTTTCATGTGCTTATTGGTCATTTATATATCTTCACTTGTTTTTATTGTATTTTTATTATTGTTTTGTAGAAGTCATTTAAATTTTTTATAATTATTTGTATAAGTAAGCTAAAAAAGTAAAATATCTTTCAGGTTCAGTTTCTTATGTACCAAATCTGTTTGAGAGACTACGTTTTTAAAATCAGTTAGAATTTAAATGTTTGTGATATTACCAATAAATAAGAGAGTTGTGCATGGTACAGATCTCAGAGTGATTTAGTACTACATAGTTTGGTCCCACAGTACTCAGGTAATCTTAGTCTCCAACTCCTCTTAAAATATACTATGATTGGTGGGTGGTCTTTTAACTATCCTTTCCACCTCTTATTCTGTAGTTCTTTATGCTGAAACAGCGTATACACACATCTTTCCACGTGCAAGGATAGTGATTCTCACATAGAATCACAGGACATCAGGGCTAGAAAGGATCTTAGAAATCAAGTAACCCAGCAATTTATTGCTAAAAGTGAAAACTTTGAGGTCTTCCTCAAATATTTTGCTTACGTTGATTTCACCTCTGCCTAAACGTCTTTACTATTCATATGAATGGTCACTATCATCATATTGATCTTATGATCTATTATTTATTGATTTGATTCTCTTATTTTTTCACCAAAGTTATCTTTCCAGATTAACACAAAATCATGTTCTCTGGGATCCTCTAAAGCAGCGGTCGCCAACCTTTCGGACCTCACAGACCACCAGTGGTCCACGGACCACCGTTTGGCGACTGCTGCTCTAAAGCATCTAGCAGTTCTTATTTCTGTATCTCCCAGAGTTGTCCTGTGATCTTACCAGTTCCATAAAATATTCCTGTCAGAAAACTCATGTGCTGCTTTGAAAATTGTTTTTCCTCTTCCTGTGTTTTTATCATATAAAGCCCTCCTCTCTTTAAAGGATTGTATGTTTATAGCTGAATTTTGCCAAATATTCTTTTTCAAGCTGACTTTTGTCATTAAAAATCTATGGGTAGATCAGTATTTCTCTCATATATTAGTAATACAAATTATTCTTCCCTCAGAGGCAATGCCACTTGCTTTGCATATGGACAGACAGGTGCTGGAAAGACCTACACCATGATAGGAACTCATCAGAACCCAGGACTGTATGCCCTGGCTGCGAAAGACATCTTCAGGCAACTAGAAGTGCCCCAGCCAAGAAGACACCTCTTTGTGTGGATCAGCTTCTATGAAATCTACTGCGGACAGCTTTACGACCTCCTAAATAGAAGAAAAAGGTACTGGATATGAGTGGGAAACTGAATCTGTTCACTATTGTTTTCAGCCAGAGTCCACTGAATCATGGTATTTAATGACAGTTGTTTGGTACATTAATGCCCTTTCATGAAATGAGAGTCTCCTGAATCAGATACATACCGTATTTGCCGGCGTATAAGACGATTTTTTGGCCCTGAAAAATATGCCTCCAAGTCGGGGGTCGTCTTATACGCCGGGTACACTTCAGATAAACTGCCCATAGTGCTTGCCCCGTGCCATAGTGGCCTCCCGATGCCCGCCCACTTCATTCCACATACCGTTCAGGCATCAGCAGCGCTGC
>NW_006286678.1:6408847-6439970 GCF_000327345.1 Myotis davidii
CTGGAATTACCTGTATGTTTACCGGTAATAAACTTGCACTGTTTTATGTATATGTTTGATTACATACAGCCTTGTGACAGTTTTCCTGCATGTCATAAGCATTTGAATATAAATTAAAATGTTAAAATCAAATCTGATATTGTTTTACCTTTTATTTGGTGTGTGGAAGGTGTGCGGAAGAGGGGGTAGTCTTATACGGCGAGTATATAACAAACTCTGTATTTTGAGTGGAAATGTTAGGGGGTCGTCTTATACGCCCAGTCGTCTTATACGCCGGCAAATACGGTATTTTTGAAACTGTCAGTTTTGCTAGAGAAAGATGTAAATTAGCCTTTCATTAGTATTTTTTAAAGTGATCGTTATCCTAATATTTACCCAAAGGTTATCCCTTTTATTTTGGTTTATGAAAAAGATCTAATTTCAGGAGGTCAGGAAATCAACATATATGTAAATCCCTTTTTATTCTTTTGACCTATTATTACACTAGAAGAACTATAATGTTTTCCACTTTCTATTGTTTTTCCTCCTCAATAATCTTAGGGTAAGCTTTGTGATAGCTCTTCTAAGTCAGTAAAAAGAAAAGAAAATCTCTTTACTTCACATTAGACTTTTAACTCTTATAAGAAGTTAAAAACTTAAACTGTTGCCCTTGCAACATAATAGTAACTTAGAAATGTGTTGAGTAACTCTGATTTTAAATCCCTATTGTATTTTTATGGCCTAAAATTTTATTTATGTTGAAACAGATGACTTGAGTAGGAGGCAACAAAATTGTGAAGGTATCTACTGGGGAAAAAGAGGGAGAAAAGAAGTAGGAGAGATGAAGGGATAAAAGTTTATCATAACAGAATTAACCAGACATGAGACATGTTGGGAGTAGAGTAGTAACACCAAGTGGAAAGGAGTGAGTTGAGGCTGAACATGGTAGAAGGCTGGGGAAACCAAATCTGAAATAGACTAGCCCCACAGCAAAGATTTCCAGAAGGACATGAAAGTTCTGTGTGCTCCAGGCGAATACTGGATGGGAGGGGAGTTGGAGGAGGGAAAACATGATAGGATCAGCTCCCATTGTAGAGGGGCACTAGAGTATTGAGTAGCATAACCAGAGAGGCCACTGAGTGGGTTTAGGCAAGCCATGGTCCTGTGGACTCTTCCAAGAACAAGGGACGGTTTGCCACAATCAGAAAACGTATAGATTTTGGTGGTTCAGTTGTGCCAAATTAAGGAGGGTGCTGCTCTAGGGCTGCTTTGACAAAGAGTTGCCTTTCTTTTTACCCTCTTTGTTTTGGTTTTAAAGCCTCAAGTTAGCTTAATCACAGCTTCTGTCCCAAGTCCCAGCAACCTTATTAGGAGCTCTTTCCAGTCAGAATGGCACTTCCTCTAAATAATAGTTGGCATGAGAATAAAAGCCACTGTTGTGCTGTGTATGTGGTTCATTTGTTCGTGTGAAGACACAGTCAGATTATTCAACCGTTGTGTGATTCTTTAATGAATGACCCAGGTATATTGCCCTGTATATTTGCATTCTTTGATTATAGCCAAGGGGATGGGAATATGCTTAGTCCTGGGTTTAAGCTTCTCTAGGGCTCACCTAGGCTTACTCTGCAAGTGTCTTGTGCTGTGGGGTTTTTTTGTGTTTTTTTTTGTTTGTTTGTTTGTTTTTGTATTTCTGGTTAATTGGCTAATATCTCTTTGTTTCCTCCCATTCTGGGACTTCTAACATGTCCTGGTCCACTGATGGCACCCTTTCTTGTTTGTTTAGAGCTTTTTAAATTTGTTCTGTTGTTGTTTTTTTAATAAAATATATTTTCTGTACTAATAGTCGGGCTTTGATAAATGTAGATAAAAGTATATGTATGTTCAGTCCACCTCTTAAACTAGAAACCAGAGTTTAAGGAGCTTTAAATTAACTCTTAAAAATAGAGGATAAATTGTTTTTATACCTTTGCATAAAAAGTGATAGAATCTTGTTTATAGGATTTAAAAATCTAGCAGTATATATTTTAGGCTGTCTATTAGGAACCTTTCTGAGGTGAGCTCAGGAGATAGGGCCTGGGAAGTATGTTCAGGAATAACATGTTCTTGCCTCTGCAGGCTCTTCGCAAGAGAAGATAGCAAGCACGTGGTACAGATTGTGGGACTGCGAGAGGTTCAGGTGGATAGCGTGGAGCTCCTCTTAGAGGTAACTCTCCCTTCCTTCTTTACTACACCACTGTAGCAGCCTAAGTACAGGGGAAGAATTCATTTTGCTATCTAGCAAGTATGATGGACTCGGATTTAGTTAGGAAGATGGCAATGGCAAGCACACCACTTCACCTTTATAAACGTGAATCCTCCTCTTAGAGGATCACTTCTTTCTCTAAGTTGGTTGTCTCGGTGCCATGGTAGTGGGAGGTAGGGCATTGAGAGAACCTAATGCATGAGAGGATACTCTTGGGCCAGTTTCAAAGGCTGCTAATGAGTATTTCTCTGGTAATGGGCTCTGGGAAAAGCTGCTAGAGAGAAATATTCTTATTTTAAATAAAAATTTTAATAAGTAATACTTTCATAGGGGCTCAAAATTCAAAAGGTACAATGAAAATATCCCTCCTGTTGCCTTTTCCTGAGGCAACTAATTCTGTTTTAATGTTTTTGTATATCCTTCCAAAGATATTTTAAATTCTTCTTTTATTAAAAGTTATCCTTTCATTATAACCAAAGTGACACTTCTTCGTTATTACATTTAAACATTAAAAAAATATGTAAAATAGAAAAATAAAGTCTCCTTTAACTTACTGTACTTTCTCCACTGAGATATCCACTGTTAATAGTTTAGAATATTTAGATTTTTTTTTCTATTCTGGAATTTTATTAACTTACGTGTATGTATTTCTGGTGAATCTCCCTTTAAGGAAGTAGTCCTCAACTTGGCTTTACATTAGATCATCAGGGGGATTTTTTTTCCTTACTTAAAAAAATTGTTTAACCTTTTTTATTGTGGAAAAAGCACTGTACAGAAAAGTGCATAAAGCCTATATGTGTACAGTATAAAGAAACAAGTGCCCTCATAATCAACTACTCACATTAAGAAATAGGACATTGCAGCACCCACAAGAACCCAATTATGCTCCCCTATCTTCCTAACTTTTATGCTAATCACTTTCTTGTTCTTTCTTAGTTTTACCGACTATTATCCATAGATAAACTTAGTTTTTTTAAATTTGTATAAATAAAATCACATCTTTTGTGTCTTCTTTTGCTCAACATTATGCTTTTGAGATCCATCTATGTTTTTGCATATGGCTGTAGTTCATATTTTTTTTGCAGTTAGAACTCCATCATATGAATGTAGCATAATCTATTTAACCATTCCACTGTTAATGAATAATTGGGGTTGTTTCTACCTGGGTCTCTTCTGAGCAATGAGCCTGTTAATGTTCTTATACACATATTTCAGCATACGGGTTCTCTAGGTTATGTTGTGAAATGCACATCTTCCACTTCACTACATGATGCCAACTGCTTTCCAACATAGAGTACACACTCCCATAAGCTGTATATGAGCAAACCCATTGCTCTTCATCCTCACCAATACTTTCTTTGATTTTTGAATTTTTGCCTGTTTGAAAATGTTTAATTATATATTTAATTTGCATTTCACTAATTAAGAAGGAAATTGAAGAGCTTTTACTATTTTTTTTAAATACATCTTATTGATTTTTTACAGAGAGGAAGGGAGAGAGATAGAGAGTTAGAAACATCGATGAGAGAGAAACATCGATCAGCTGCCTCCTGCACATCTCCTACTGGGGATGTGCCCGCAACCCAGGTACATGCCCTTGACCGGAATCAAACCTAGGACCCTTCAGTCCGCAGGCCGATGCTCTATCCACAGCCAAACCGGTTTCGGCGAGCTTTTACTATTTTTAACTTATCTTTTTAATTTCCTCTTTTGGGAGTGCCAGTTTGGATTTTTTTTCCTCTATTTTGGGTTGTCTGTCTTTTATTGATTTGTATATTCTGGATATGAGTCTTTTGTCAGTGTTGTATGTCATAAGCATGCTGTCTTGTTCTTTGGCTTGTTTTTCTAGTTATATGATGTCTTTTAATTTTGCTTGAGTCCGTGTAAGGCCAGTTAAATCAGGATTTCTCAAGGGTGAGGCCCAGATGTGGGTATTAGTATTTTAAATTGAAATATTGTTCACATACCATAAAACTCACCTTTTAAAAGCGTATGCTTCAGTGGCTTTTTTAAAAAATATATATTTTATTGATTTTTTACAGAGAGGAAGGGAGAGGGATAGAGTTAGAAACATCGATGAGAGAGAAACATTGATCAGCTGCCTCCTGCACACTCCCCGCTGGGGATGTGCCCCCGCAACTGAGGTACATGCCCTTGACCGGAATCGAACCTGGGACCCTTGAGTCCGCGGGCCGATGCTCTATCCACTGAGCCAAACCGGTCAGGGCTTCAGTGGCTTTTTAATATAATTTTCTTATTAAGATTAGACTAGAGGCCCAGTGCACAAAATTTGTGCACTGGAGCCGGGGGGCGGGGTGTCCCTTAGCCCAGCCTGCACCCTCTCACAATCCAGGACTCCTTGCTCATTACTGTTCGGCTCACTGCTCCTTAGAGCTGCCACGAAGGTGGAGAGGCTCCCACCACCGCTGCTCCGCTCTCCAGCCGTGAGCCTGGCTTCTGGCTGAACAGCACTCCTCCTGTAGGAGTGCACTGACCACCAGGGGACAGCTCCTGCATTGAGCATCTGCCCCCCTGGTGGTCAGTGCGCATCATAGCAACTGGTCATTGCGCCATTCAGTTGATTTGCTTATTAGCCTTTTATTATATGAGCTAGGGTGAACTTTTAAAATAATACCCACCTTACCCTAGCCCAGTGGTCGGCAAACTGCAGCCCCTTGAGTGTGGCTCTTCCACAAAATACCACGCCCTAACCGGTTTGGCTCAGTGGATAGAGCATTGGCCTGAAGATTGAAGGGCCCTGGGGTCAATTCTGGTCAAGGGCACATGCCTGAATTGCGGGCTCGGTCCAACGTGCAGGAGGCAGCCAATCAATGGTTCCCTCTCATCATTGATGTTTCTCTTCCTCTCCCTTCTTCTCCGAAATCAATAAAAATATATTTTTTTAAAAAAAGTTCCCCAGGTGATTCTAATGTGCAGCCATCATAGTTATCTTCTAGTATATCCAACAAGCTTGGTTTAGAGTCAGAGAGAAGGCTGGCAGGACAGACTGGGTACTTGACAATATTCACCTTTAGAACAGCTTCACAATATACCCCTCCACAGACTTGGCTGCATGAAATGGGAGGGTGGCCCGCCAATGATAGGTCTTTTTCTAATAGTTTCTTTTTCCTGGGACAAACAGGCAAATTTGTTTAAGGGATGCAGCCTCATACTTGTGTGATTATTAGATTTCTGAGTCCTGGCATCCAAAATCTCAGGCTAGCACCTGAGTGTGGCTGTTTTAGAGGGCCACCTAAGAGCCAAGAGCCCCTTGGATTGCTAAGGCAGGCACAGAACAAAAGTGTGTGGGATGTGTTGAATAGGCTCCCCTGAGGCTGTGACCATCCTTACCTGTCTAGAACTCCCTCCACTGTGGAGCCCTAAGGAAATTGTTTCTCATATACCTGTTCCCTTGGCCCCACTTTCCCCAGCCATTTGTTCGTTGGCCCCGGAGTTTCACGAGATTTGGTCCTCATGATGTGTTTGTCCCTGGAGATTAGACCAATTCAGTAGGAAAGGAGAAAAAATCAAGAGGAAGTCCCCTTTCCTTTGCTATGGTGTCAAATCACACTCTTCACCCTGAAAGAGTATATGGCACTGCTCTATCCTATGGTATGTTTCCTGAGAAAAGCAGAAAGAAGTTTCTTGTTAATCAACATGTTACTGCCATTGATACACTCCATCGGTAGTACATACGAAGTTGTACAAGAAGGAAGCCCAGCTGAGATCAAAATGGAAAGTTGGTATAAATTATGAATATCTGACACAGTTACCCTCATAAACATTTATTGACTCGAAACAACAGCACTTGCAAACTCAGATGTCACACTTTCACTGTCTCTCGGGTGTCATACTAACTCAAGTATCACCCATGTGTTTGCTCAAGTATCACTCTTAGATATCATCTTCAAGTGTTATCCTCAGAGATCACCCTCGGGCTCACTCAGATATGGCCACCTGTTACCTGTCTCACAACTGGCAGCTTTATTTTATTTTATTTTTTATCATTTCCTTGGCTATGGTTGGCAGCAGAGGCCACATAGCAAGAGCTTCCCCTAGATGAGCCTCAGTTGTATATAATTGCCTATCTTACTGAAGTACTATAGGCCTTCTTTGATATTCATGCAGGAAACTTAGAGATTAAATCCTTATAACCAGTCAGAGCTGGGTCCCAGTGCCATGTATCCTTGAGCATACCTTTACTTTCCTGAACCTGAAATATATGGATGATAGTCGATGACTGGGTCTAGTAATAGACAAGGAAATTAGATTACATAAAATGCTTACTGTGATGCTAGCTCAATTTGTCATATCTATTATTCTTATTAATAAATCACTGAATGTTTCCAGTACCACAGAATTCAGCAGTTGCCTCTATTTTTTATTGTAGCAGGTCCCCATTTCACTACTCACACAACATGCTTTGTTTAAAGGACCTAGATTTAGAAACTTGCACCATAGACTTCAGTTACTACAAATACTTCCTTCAGAAGAAAGAATTTTAGAAGGGGGAGGAAAGGGAATCTAGTGTTTTTTAAAGTGATTGCATTAAGGGAGAGGGAGAGAAAGATAGAAACATCAATGATGAGAGAGAATCATTGATCAGCTGCCTCCACACCCCGCTACTGGAGATCGAAACCACAACCTAGGCATATGCCCTTGACTGGAAGCGAGCCCAGAACCCTTCAGTCTGCAGGCCAACGCTCTATCCACTGAGCCAAACCAATGAGGGCTACTCCTAGACTTTTTAAAAAAATTTGTTTTTATTAATTTTAGACGGAGAGGAAGTGAGAGGGAGAGAGAAACATCAATGTGAGATAAATATTGATCACTTGCCTCCTGCATGCCCCCTATGGGGGATCAAGCCTGCAACCAGAGCATATGCCCCCACCCAGAATCAAACCAGCAACCTTGTGTGTGTGTGCGCGTGTGTGCGTGCCTATGCACATGTACATAAAACAACCAGCTGAGCCACACTGGCCCGGGCTACTCCTAGACTTTATTTCCTCCAAGTAAATTGTCCTTCCCCCCTCCTTTCTCCCTCCCTCACTTCCTCCTTTCCTTCCTTTTTCTTTTTGCTTTCTTTTTTTAAAATATATTTTTATTGATTTCAGAAAGGAAGGGCGAGATAGAAACATCAATGATGAGAGAGACTCATCAATCAGCTGCCACTGGGGATCAAGCCTGCAACCAGGCATGTGCCCCGACTAGGAATCGAACCGTGACCTCCTGGTTCACAGGTCGACGCTCAACCATTGAGCCACGCAGGCTAGGCTTTCTTTTCCTTTCTTCTACTGGGGAGCCCATGGAATCTCCTGTTGATCTATAAAACTATTTCCCCCATGAAACTGAGTGATTTACATTTGTGAAAATAGTTTAAGTTTTGGAAGTTTACATGGAGATGTTAGTTCTTTAGTATCTTTTTAAAAATTAATATTTATAGAAAACTTACTATGTACAATCATGGTACTAAGTGCTTTACATGTATTATCTTTTTAATTCTCATAAGTAACCTATGAGATTACCATTTTTATAGATAAGAAACTGAGACCCTAAAAAGTTAAGTGATTTTGCAAGTGTTCATACATTGCAGAAGTTCACACAACCATGTGCCAGAGCTGGCATGTGAACCCAGATAGTCTAACTTAAGATTTCAATCTCCTAACTACTACACTTGAGTAGTATGTCATTTACAAAAGTTTGTCTGGTGATCTTCACAAACTGCCTCATTTTTTACTCCTTAGAGCTCAGCTGCTTTATTCCACAGTTTCTGAAAGTTATGATGATTTCAAGCTATTACTGAAGGCGAGGAAACTGGACCAAGGACCAGAAATTCCTTCGTGCCTTCCCTAAAAGGCATTTAGTCAGGAAAGGTTGCCTGAACATGTTAGGTTTTCTCACGGGTACCTAGTACCTCATGGTAGACAAAGTGCAGTGACAAGCCAAGTACAAAACTCTATGATAGAACCCAGAAGCCAGCCTTTCTTGACTCCTCTGGGGTGAATTTCACCACAGAGCTATCCTTTCCGCCTCCTGCCAGTATCCACAGTTCCTGACCAGGTGTAGCCTTGATGCCTCTCAGAGTCCTCACTAGGTCCCAGTAGAAGAATCATCATTACTCATATGTAGCAGAGGGCACCTGGCTTCTATCCCTAGACTATATCCTACCAATGCGACCTTGGATAAGTCACTTAACTTCTCAGTGATCCCTCCCTTATCTATCAAGCATATTGCTCACACAAATGTGGAGATTTAAAGGATCTCTCTTGTCTCTCTCGTGGTGTTTGTAAAAGACAAAACAGTGAGAACCCTGAAACTCTAGGAGGAAATGAACCAGAATCTTGTTAACTCTGGGATTTTGGGCGGTATATGTTTTCTTCTGTGTTTGCTTAGTTTTCCACAGGAAGCATGTCTTAATTTTTTAATGAAAAAAACAACAATACAAATCTAAGATGATCCATCATCATTGTATTGTTACAGTCTATGTAAGCATGAAGTCAGGGCGATAGGGAGAGGCTAGGATGAAGAAGTGTATTTAAGCTGGGTGGTTTGGGAACAGATAGACCATAAGTGAACTAGCCAACATCCAGTACTTTTTGGGGTGGGGGGGCACTTACACCGCACTCAGTGTAAGGGATTACTGCTCTAACTTTTCTGATTTCTGATTAGCAGCAACTTGCTATCCATGTAGTTGATAATCTAGTTTTATAAATTAACAGGTTCTTCTCATCACAGAAGGATTTATCAGATAGTCCCTTTAAACTTTTAGGAAACTGTTTACAAAATTAGTCCATTCACAGTATGACTCTAAATTTCATTCTAAAATATAATTCCAAATCTCACACACAGTTAATCTTTAAAAACATTAACTATTGTTCAGACCATTGAGGAACTTAGTTGAAATTTTTAAATGCATAAGCGCCTGCTTGTTAAGATATTTTTGGCCTATTGTGGAAATTTGATTGTTAACTTTTGGACTCTTAATTTGGAAACTGTAGCTATATTCTGTTTGATATAAATTAAAATTATGAAAGATTGAGAAAGAATGAGATAGGACTTACCTTTAATGTACCGCAGTATAAATAAATTTATTGCCAGTGCCCTAGTGTAGTAGAAACCACATGGGCTTTGGAGTCATACCTACTGAATGTGGAATTTGGTTCTGCCACACAACAGCTGTTTGTGAGGAAATCAACCTCTGAGTTTATTCCTCAACTGTAAACGGGGTCTAATAATACTCACCTCACATTAGGCTGTTGTGAGGATTCTATCAAATAGTATATTTAAAGTTTTTCACCTTTTGAATCTCAGAAATTAATACTCCTTCCCCTGTCCAAAATAAGGGCAGCATATTCATATATGGCTGTGTTTTCCATAGCTAGAGGATTTCCCCATTCCCTGTGGCCAGAGGCACCTAGGTTAGTCTTTATTCCTGAGTGGGGGGGTCATTGGTCTCAAGGGAAATCATGGGCTCATGGCAAGTGCAATAACTCATCAAGTCCATGTTCCCACACATCAAGCCTGACCCCCTTTATGACTGCATACTGGTGAAACAGGTGGATGTGATCAGTCCATGATGCACATTTCTGTCCTTTGCTTCAATTACTAAAATAGGTGGGAATTATGGGACCTTGCTTTGGAACCAAATTATGCCCTAGGGATTTTTGTCAGGCTAAATCCATCAAAGATATTAAAATATATATGAGATCAAGAGCTTTCAAGCTATTGAACGTTCTCCCCAATATTAGTATTCCACGTTATTTTCATTGCTGTTGGGTACTTACTCTGTATGATTTAGTGTTTGGGTCCCTTTCAACATGAAGGGGGGAAAACTGCAGTGTACTGACAAAGTTAGATGTCTGGTCTCTGTTGCCTTCAGCCCACTCTTGGGAGCCAGAGGGCTTTGTTTACTCCTTGGGGAAGTCACTCTATGGACTTTATTTTTTAGGTGATTCTGAAGGGCAGCAAGGAGCGCAGCACTGGGGCCACTGGAGTTAATGCAGACTCCTCCCGCTCTCATGCTATCATCCAAATTCAGATTAAAGATTCAGCCAAGAGAACATTTGGCAGGTGAGCTGGAAATATTCAGGAATTGCATTGTCTGCCTTTTCCTAATGTGACTTTGAAATATGTGTTATCAACAACAGGACACCATGCCACCACAGAGTTCTTTATTTCAAGGCTAGAGTAGAGTTGTTAGCCCTGAAATAAATCATTATACTGAAGTGCCATCAGTTGATTAATCATGAAGTAATGGCCTATTGTTGGTCAACCCTAAGTTATTAAAAGGAACATTGATTGCTTCTAACGTGAAACACGGTATCAGCAGAGGAATAGCAGAGAATGCATCTCAGAGAGCTTACAGGCCGAAAAAAGAAAAAGGAAAATTAATCCATCCTTCTTAAAAGAAACCATAAGACAATTGGGTACATTCATTGCTTCTCTGGTGCTATCTTAGCAAACTCTGCCACACTGATGGATGAGCCTATCTCACCTCTGAGTAATGAGTCTCTTTTTTTCCCTTTCTTCCTTCTTTTTTTTTTTTTTTTTGGCTGGAAAGCAGCCCACAAAAGTTTCTGTTTAATTATCTAAGTGGTCCCCTAAGTGCTTTACATTGTGGTCATTTAGCCTTATGGGAAGAATGTTTTATTAATTTCAATCATACTTTCTCACGAATGATTAAAACCAATGAAAGTGTCGGGTTGAACAGTGCCAGCAGCAGCAGACAGATCAGAATCTTGCAATACTTTTGGAAAGCTGACAGTAATGTGTTTTTTCCTGAGTATGGGCCAGTGTTAATTTCTTCCGGCTGTCACAAAATGCTGACTGATACAAAAATAAACCAAAGCTCCAAAGAAATCATCCCTGCTGTGTCTTTTCTCTAGGATCTCTTTCATTGACTTGGCTGGCAGTGAAAGAGCAGCAGATGCCAGAGACTCAGATAGACAGACAAAGATGGAAGGCGCAGAAATTAACCAGAGTCTTCTGGCTGTAAGTTGTTCTAAAGCTTTCATCTAAAAATCCTTCTTGAGAGATTTTTCCATTCTTTACATGCAGCCAGAGTGGGTGAGGGTGGGATGGAATCAACAGAGCAAGGGCATGCTTTTATCTGGCAGCGAATTCCAAGAATGGAAATGGAGGCTGCCCAATCAGATCCTCAACAATTCTAGGCAACTCTTCCTTATTCTCTCTGTCTTCTCTTCCTCTGGTCACTCCCTGCCAGTTAGGAATAGAGAAGTATTTCTGAAATTACTGAATGATTAACTTAGGTAAGCTTTCTCCCTCTCATCAAGTTTTAAAATTACATTAATTTTGCAAACATACAAAACTAGAACAAATAGTATAATGATCTCCCAAATACTTGTCACCCAGCATCAACATGTGAAAAATCTACCCAATACCTTTCCTTTTCCTAGTTGAATTATTTTAAATGAAGTCCTGTCATCATGTTATTTTTCCACAAATATTGTATTATGAGATATTTTTAATATAGTTATACCAGTATCATACCTACAGAAATAGTTGTTTAATGTTATCTATTATCCATTATATTAAGTAGTATAGTTTCTTCAGTTATCCCATAAATGTCTTTTTTTAGTTTGTTCAAATCAATATGCAAACAAGATCCTTTGGTTGATATGTCTCTTTTATTTCATTATCAGTTCTTTTTCTCTCTCTCTCTCTTTTTATATCAATATATTCATTTAAGAAAACTGGGTCGTTATCCTACAAGATTTCCTACAGTCTGGATTAGGCTGACTGCATCTCCATGTGGATGTGTAACATAGTACTATATCCTTTATCGTTTCTATAAAGTGGTTAAGATCTATATTTGTGCTGTTCACTATGTAGCCACTAAGTTACATGTGGCCATTGAGCCCTTGAAATGTGAGTCTGAATTGAGATATACTCAGTGTAGAATACACACTAGATTTTGAAGCATATAAAATAGCTCTATTTTTTTCATGTTGATTACATGTCGAAATAATATTTTTGGATGAATTAGATTAAAACACAATTAAATTATGTGTTTAATGTTATATTTAAAATATATTAATGTGGATATTAGAAATTTAAAATAACATATGGTTTGTATTTGTAGCTCACATTTCTCTTGTGAAAATGCTGAGCTAGAGGATTGATCAGATTTAGGTTTTATATTTTTTTGGCAGGAATAATTCATGGGTCATTCTTAGACTTCCTATAGGAACACATCAAGAGGTACAGAATGGTTGGTTGTTTCTTTTTGTGATTTTAAGAATTAAGAAAGACTCAAGTATTGTCAGCCTAATTCCTCCATTATAAAATTTACCATCATTTAACCTATAGCTTTAGAGCCATTGATGTTCATCACTTATATCCTTGTTTCAGTAGGGATTACAAAATGGTGATATTCTAATTCTAGTATTCTTTCTGTATTTATTAGCTGGAAAGAACTTTTCCTCAGCTATCTGATTATCCTGAAATATAGTTCATACAGTGGAGGCAAGATAAATGCTAGATTTTTTGCCTTTACTCACCAGTTTTCAGAATGAGTTGGTATCCTGGGAACCTAAACATGACCAATGAGTTTGTTTTCGTTTACTTTTTTGTTGGTTTTTGTATTACTATAAACTCATCATAATCATTATTCTTTTGCTGCTTAAATTGTGTATCTTTGACTAGTGGGAGCCTTTTCAAGTATGTTTCTGTGTTTCTTTGACCCAACCCTACTAGTCCCTGATAGCTTCTTGGCTTTCTGTTCTAACCTCATCTTGTACATTTCCTTCCCCAGGTTTGAGTCAGCCATTTATTCATCAAACCCAGTGTTTTAGAGGGAAATGGTATTTAGAGACTATTTAGGGGTGCTTACTACCATTGGGTTAGTCCTTGCTTCTAGATCTTTTTAAAAAGATGGACACAGTTAAGAAATAGATTATCTTTTTGAAAGAGAAAAATATATCAGGGATTATAGGGTTTTCCCAAAACACTAATTTGAAAGAATATATATACCCCTATGTTCATTATAGCATTATTTACAATATAGCTAAGATATGGAAGCAACCCCAAGTGTCCATCCATAGGTGTTTAAAAAAGGTCATGGTAGATATATACGATGGAATATTACTCAGCCATAAAAAGGATGAAATCTTACCATTTGTGACAGCCTGAACAAATCTAGAGGATATTATGCTAAGCAAAACAAGCAAAATTGAAATAGACTCATAGATACAGAAAACAGACTGATGGTTGCCAGAGGGGAGGACTAAGTGAAAAAGGTGAAGGGATTAAGAAGTACAGATTGGTAGTTTAAAAATATTCAGAGGGATATAAAGTACAGCATAGGGAATACAGTCAGTGATATTGTAATAACTACGTATGGTGCCAGGTGGGCACTGGAAATATCAAGGAGGACACTTTGTAAAGTATATGATTGTCTGTTATGCTGTATACATGAAACTAATATAAAGTAATATTGAATGTAAATTTCACTTGGAAAAAAATAATATATCAAGGATAAGTAGCAATAAAAAGATTATAGAGTTTTCGCTTAATGTTTTGAATTTGTATTTCTTTACATTTTCTATTATGCTAGAATTCTTTTTTTTTTTAATATATTTTTATTGATTTTTTACAGAGAGGAAAGGAGAGAGATAGAGAGTTAGAAACATCGATGAGAGAGAAACATCGATGAGCTGCCTCCTGCACATCCCCCACTGGGGAAGTGCGCACAATCCAGGTACATGCCCTTGACTGGAATCGAACCTGGGACCTTTCAGTCCGCAGGCCGACGCTCTATCCACTGAGCCAAACCGGTTTCGGCTATGCTAGAATTCTTAAATTCTGAAACATTAATCAGTGTATTTGTTCTACTTCAATATGTATGTATTTCAAAATAATGCTATTATTACTCATAATATGATTATTGAATTCAGATTAAGACTTATTTGCAGTTTCCTTTTTATCCGTAGGTTGTATCCCACTGGGGATATATAATAATAATATTGTGTTGGGAAGTCACTTGGAATAATTCTTCTCTGTGTTTAAGCTTATCTGTTTCATATTCAGTTAAAGTAGAAATTGTAAAACAAGTCGTGTTCAGAGAAGTCTAGTGTCCACCCCTGTCCCCTCAGCTCTTATTTTCCTCCTTTTTTATAATTCTTTATATATATGTATATATAGAGGCCCGGTGCATGAATTCATGCACCAGTGGGGCCCCACGGCCTGGTCTGCAGGATCAGGCCGAAACCGGCTCTCTGACACCCCCCAAGGGGTCCCGGATTGGGAGAGGGCACAGGCCAGGCTGAGGGACCCCACCAGTGCACAATTAGTCTGGGGTGGGACCACGGGAGATTGGCCAGCCGGGGAGGGATGGTTGGAGGGCTCCAGGGTGTGTCCAGCCCATCTCACTCGGTCCCAATCAGCCAGACCCCAGCAGCAGGCTATCGGTCAACTGTCTGTCCCCTGGTGGTCAGTGCACGCCATAGTGAGCGGTTGAGCAGCCTTAGCATATCATTATCATATTACACTTTGATTGATTGAATGGCCAACCAGTCAACTGGACACTTAGCATATTAGGCTTTTATTATATAGGATATGTTTGTATTCACCCCTTTTTCTCAGGAAAAAAATGATAGCATACTGTAAATACTGTTCTGCACTTCACTTTTTTCACTTAACAATATCCTGGAGCTCACTCCATAGCAGTTTATAGAGAACTTTGTTACTTTTTACAGCTATAATAGTGTTGCCTGTGCCCCATTATTTAAGTCCTGTTGATCAGAACTGAAGTCTCTAGCTAGGCACATTATTTGCAGACCACATAAGGGATAAATTGGGAGGCTAAGAGAGGTGAGAAAGAGAATAATTTTAGATTTACAGAAAAAGTTGCAAAAATAAATACATAGCATTCCTTCACCCAGCTTCCCTAATGTTAGCATCTTACATAACATAGTAAAATTATCCTAAATCAGGAAACTAACATTGTTGTAATACTATTAACTAATATACAGACCTTGTTTGAATTTCACCACTAGTACCACTAACGTTCTTTTTCAGGTCCAGGATGCTATATGTAATACATTTAGTTGTCATATTTCTCTGTAGGTTTCTCAGTTTTTGTCATTCATGGCCTTAAACCATTGTAGAATGCTGGGCAGTTGTTTTCCAGAATGTCTCTGAATTTGGGTTTGTCTGATGTTTTCTCATGATTAGATTAAGGTAATGAATTTTTAGCAAGAATTCCACTGAAGTTGCATCCTTCTCAGTGTATCATATTACGTGGTGTGTGAAGTCAATATGTCTTATTACTGGTGATGTTAACCTTGATAGCCTAATTAAGGTGGTTTGGGCTGGGTTTTTCCACTGTAAGGGTATAGTTTTCCCTTTGTAATTAATATTATGGGAAGATATTTTGGAGCTATGCAAATATCCTGTTTACGGCACACTTTTGCTGCCCAATTTTAGCATCCATTTACTGTGATGTTTACCTGATGGGAGTCTCTATTCCCATTATTCTTTCTACATTCATTAGTTGGATTTGCTGTAAGAAAGAGCTGTTATTTCCAATTTATTTATTTATTATACTAGTGGCCTGGTGCACGAATTCATGCACATTGAAAGGAAATTAATTAGAAGAAATATTTTAATATCACTATTCGTCCCTTCTCTATAATAGAAGAAATATTTAATATCGCTATTTGCCCTTTCTCTATAATAGGAGTGTCAACCTATTTCACGATCAACATTGACAGATTGAGACACACGCGTGCGATTGGCGCCAGTGAGAGCTTTATATGTATTGCCCATGCGCAAGTCAGCTTAGCCTTTTATAGATATAGAATAAATTTGCTTAATTAGGCCTGCTTTCTGATTTAGCTAAACTTTTTCCAACCCAGTGAAGCACCCCAACTTCTCTTTCAAGTAATTGTCAGCAACACAGCAATAAATATCAACATGAAACAGATTATTATTATAGATCATGAAAGGAGAACAAAGGGTAAAATATTTAACTGCAGCAGTGTTTGACTATATTCTGCACAGTGAGAAAACCTGAAGTCATTTTCAATGTCCACCATTTCTTACTTCTTTTCAGTCGGGTCAAGTTTCTAAGTTTTCTAAATCTCCATTTTCTGGCTAATGAAAAGAAAATAGGATTCCACCGAGTCTCCTATCTACCTACTCCAGGACTTCTGTGAAGAAACTCCAAGAAGGCTAGTCGCTAGGGAGAGGAAGCTGGGCATTGCTATGTGACGTCATTACCCAGCACCCACAGCCACCGTTTTCAGGCTGGACTGGTCTGGGCTGTGGGCCACATTTTGCACCATGGGGTCTTGGCGTCAGCTGCAATTTGGTGGGTGTCACTCTGGGGTGGTGGTGGGGGCTGTGTCCCACTTGGAGAAAGCCGAGTGTTGCTTTGTGGGCGCCAGGTCCGCAGTGCCGTTTCTCTGTAAATGGCCAGTGCGCATCACAGCAGCTCCTGCATTGAGCGTCTGCCCCCTGGTGGTCAGTGCACATCATAGCAACTGGTCAGATGGTCAGACACTTGGCATATTAGCCTTTTATATATAGATTACTTATAACAGTAAATGGATTTTTTATTGCTAGATTATAATCCATTTTTATTATTATTTATTTTGTTGTTCAAATTGTCCCAGATTTGACTATTGGGAATTTTTTCAAATTGGCTCCTGTATCCTTTTGACATGCCCCATCATTATTTGAGCATCTTCTTGCCTTTTGGTACTACAAGATGTCACACTCTTACCTTGTGCTTTCCTAGCCCTAATGAAGTCAACCATTTCTCCAAGGAACCCCGGAACCAATACATTTTAAGCACTTACTATATGCTAGTCAGTTTAGTCTTCACAACTCTGTTCAGGATTCTGAGGCTCAGATGGATTAAGTAAATAGCCAAGGGTCCACAGTCTCTAGCTAGAAATCTGTGATTCTCATATTTAAAACTATGGTCCATCCCAGCCAGTGTGGCTCAGCGGTTGAGCATTGACACAGGAACAAGAGGTCCCTGATTCGATTCCTGGTCAGGGCACATGCCCAGTTTGTGGGCTCGCTCCCTAGTAGGGAGCGTGCAGGAGGTAGCTGATGGATGATGATCCTCTCTCCTCGATGTTTATTTCTTTCTATCCCTCTCCCTTCCTCTCTCTCTCTAAAAATCAATTTAAAACAAATTTTTAAACTATGGTCCAGGAATCAACTATAAACTGGGAAGGAGTATCTATGAAATCATACAACCCTTTGGGGCTTGACTATGCCTCTCACACGGGCAATAGCATGTAAAGGGGCCTGGGAACAAGCCATTTAGAATGGGGTAAAAAGCTTGTGTTCTGTGAGATGCACAAAGGTGCCCCTTGTTTCTTTCTTATTTTCCTTGGATAGTCTTAGTGTTTAGTAAAATCTACTTTCCATTTCCCAAAGACTCATAGGGCTTGGTGGCCATACTTAGACTTGAATATTTAAGGGGCAGGTGGAACTCAGGGGCATGGTTTGGTTATCTGTTCATCCATTCTGAAGATTCTTCCCAGTGCTAAAGTTTGGGGATATTGAATTGATTTGCAATAAAAGGGGACATTGAAACTCCCTTATACTTTCTTATACACTGCAGCTTCTTTGATAGAGAGCGGTTAGCTGCAGGCATCTGTGGTTGCAACCAAGAACAGCCATAACAAAGCTACTTACCTGTTCTTGGTGAACTCCCAGCACTGGCACTTCCAAGGGATTCCTTCCATTCTCTTGCCTCCCTTCCTTTTCATTTACTGCCTTTTAGCCTCGATGCATGACTCAGAAATAGATCTCTCCTCCCTTATCTTGTTCCCCACCTTTGCTCTATCTGTTGCCCCTAGAGGTCTGCATATCCAGGTCTCTGCTGGCACTAGTGATGTCCTGTGAGCACTTCTCTGATGGGCTAATCCCAGGAGCAAGTGACTTGCTCTTACCTTTAGGCCACAGTCCCCGCTTTTTTAAAATGAGGAGGTAGACATAGGTGTTCTCAGTTCCTTTCCAGCTCTGACTCCAGAATTTTTCCTGCTCCATTCAGACAACTTATATTTTAATCGACACTTGAGGCTACAATTATAGGTGTGTACGTGTGAGCGGGGAAGACGGGGGGAGTGGTATAGATATTTTCTCTAAATGCTTCTGCAGTTGGGAGGAGTGTGGAGAGAGAGAGACAGCTTGCAAGCCAGAACTGCCACTATATAAGCTTAGACTCAGGACCTGTGGGAACGTCTGTGGGTTTGTCTGTTCCATGCTGTCAGGGGTACTTAACTGCTTTTAAGTTGGGGGCCCTTACCTAGGCACAACTAGCACAATGTTTCCCAGTCTAGTTTGATTTTTCTTGTTGAACAGGAAACTACAGGACATTTGACTTCTTTTGGAGAATTGACTTTCTTTTGGATATAAGAAAAATCTGATGTTAATCCTCATCACATATGATATTTGATGTGCTTCTTGTTTGCAGCTGAAGGAATGTATCCGAGCACTGGATCAGGAACATACCCATACTCCCTTCCGGCAAAGCAAATTAACTCAGGTAATGTTAAATGTGAGTTTTGAATTTGTTCTGATTCTCATTTGTTCCTTCATCTGTTCATTCAGCAGAGCATCCACTGCCTATAAGACATGCTAAGCACGGCCGGGGGTGGGGAGAGAGGAGGAGTCATATTCCTTCTAGGAGTTCTCATGTATAGGAGGAGAGGGGAGCAGACTCAGGCATAGAAACTTAGGGTGAGGTAGCCAGGCTCCCATGGGGGCAGCAGAGCTCTTTTGGCCATCATCCATCAGCTTTCTGCTTATTTCTAAGTAAAGAAACCTTGTTGATTTAGGGGTACTTTCTTAGCTGTAAGACTTAGACCAGTGTTTCAATACAGAAACTAATGGCTGCAGTTAAAAAGAATGATAGATTTTTTACCTGTACTGATAGGAAAGATGATCAAGATCTATAATTTAAAATATGAAATGAGAAGAAACAATACAGAAAAATTGTGCATTTGTTAACTGATTATTCTGAGTGGTAGAACTATATATAGGTAAATTTTTCTGCTTTTTTTTCTGTCATGAAAAATGTGCCTCAGACTTATTAACAGAAAACACCAATAAGACAGCATCTGTAATTGCTGCAGAAGATGGCCCATGGAGGAGTCTGCCTGGTACAATCACTTGTGAGACAGTGTGGGTGCCCCTGGTTCCTTTCTTCACCGAGTCCTGCACACTAGCGGGCAGACTAGGTAGAGGGCGCTCGAGGTGATGATTGTTGTGTTCAGGGAGAAGTTTCAACTAGACTAGCAGCTCCACAGGGGCTGGAGCAGACCCTGTAATAACATAGCTACTTATCAGACAGAGTTGGTGATTTGGATTCGATTGTGTCTTACCAAACATTTCAGCCACGGATCTAGGAAACCCTTCTTAAAGGTGATTAGTACTCATCCCAGAAAATGTGTTCCTATTTAGTTAAAATAATAATAATTCAAACAGTACATATAAGTACAAAGAAGACGGGAAGGGTACCAGAAAATCCCACCTCCCAGTGACAGTCACCGCTGCATTTTTTTTTAAAATATATTTTATTGATTTTTCACAGAGAGGAAGGGAGAAGGATAGAGAGTCAGAAACACCGATGAGGAGAAACATTGATCAGCTGCCTCCTGCACACCTCCCCACTGGGGATGTGCCGCAACCAAGGTACATGCCCTTGACCGGAATCGAACCTGGGACCTTTCAGTCCGCAGGCTGACGCTCTATCCACTGAGCCAAACTGGTCAGGGCACTGCTGCGTTTTGGTAAACATCCTCCCAGGCATCTCTCTGCGCTCATATATGAAGAGCCACCTGTGTTCCTAGCCAGTTGCTCTGTGGTTAGAGCATCGGCCCTGAGGCCTGACAGGTTGCGGGTTCAATTCCGGTCAAGGGTACGTACCTCGGTTGCAGGCCCAGTCAGGGTGCATGCAGGAGGCAACCTATCGATGTCTCTCTCTCACATCAATTTTTCTCTGTCTCTCCCCTTCCCTTCCACTCTCTGTAAAAATCAACAGAAAAAATTTCCTCTGGAGAGGATTAACAACAAAAAAGATCTGCCTACAGAGTAATAGAATCAAACCTTTTTTCTTCTATAATAGTTTTAGCTCTTTCTGTGTAAGTAAGTACAGATATACATAATTATTTTGAATGGTTGTATTGTATTGAGTTTACAGTTATCTAGTTTGTTCTGTGTATAAACTCTTAGATTAGCCAAACCAGTGTTTGCATTTTTTACATTTTCATACTATTGCCAAACTCTCTCCCAAATGCTCGTACCAGTTCACAGCACACAGTACGTGGGCATTTTATCAGAGCCCGTTTCTCTGGGTCCTCGGAAGGCAGGGTATCAAGAGTCTTCTTTAATCTTATGGGTGAAGAGAATATTCGTTCTTATAATGGTTTGTTTGCTTTTCTTTTTTATTAGATTTTTTTTTAATATTTTTTTTATTTCAGAGAGGAAGGGAGAGGGAAAGATAGAAACATCAATGATGAGAATCACTGATTGGCTGCCTCCTGCACACCCCCTACTGGGGATCGAGCAACCTGGGCATGTGCTCTGACCCGGAATCAACCGTGAACTCCTTGTTCATAGGTTGAAGCTCAACCACTGAGCAACATTGGCCAGGCTGTTTGCATTTCTTTGATTAATGTGAAGTGAGTACCTTTTTTGTATTTATTATTCGTATTTCTTCTGTGAATTGCCTTTTTGTAGACAGGGGAACTGGCCCCTGTCCTGCATACAATAGTCAGTGTGCCCTTTGTTAGGTGACGTCATTGGCCTACCTTCTGCTTTGGACAGGTCCTGAAAGACTCCTTCATCGGCAATGCCAAAACCTGCATGATCGCCAACGTCTCACCCAGCCACGTGGCCACTGAACACACGCTGAACACCTTGCGCTATGCTGACCGGTGAGTCCTTCTCAGGCGGCAGGTCATGCAGTAGGTCATGTGCACATGCGTGTGTGTGTGTGTGTGTGTGTGTGTGTGTCATGCACACACACAGGTCTGACCTTGAGGTCCATTAGGGATTGTGCACTTGGTCATTTGAAAAATGTGATCTGCTAGGCCCTGGCATTTTACAAATGTGACTGTGACAAGAGGAAGGTGACACATTCCCTTGTTCAGTAGCTTTTAAATGGCTAATGGGAGATGAAATACTTTTCTGGAATAGAATCTTCCCACTAGCCTCTGCCCTAATTATAAGAGACATAATACATATTACTTGTCAAGGCAGAAGCACTTAGAAGAAACTAACCCAGGATAAACTGAGGCCTAGAGAAGGGCAGGAGCTGTTGGCAGACCTAGTGCCTCTTACCTGTGGACACGTGTTTCCTGTGGGAGGTGAAGGTGCTCTCATTACCATCTTCTCTGGCTTCTTTGCTGCCTGGTCCTGTCTCACATCCTCCTCTATGGTCTCGCAGGAGTTGTCTCCAGACTAACAAACTGTTATTTTATTATTGTTGAAGAATCTTAGTATCCAGGGCATTTTATGAAACTCATTGAAAAGAAAAGATGAGCTATCACTTAAGTTCCATGAAAACAGGAAGGAACCTTATCTACCTTTTTCTCCACTATATCTCTGCTGCCCGGACAATACTACCTAATAGATGCACAATAAATATTTGTGAATGAAAAGAGGCACTCCTCCTGGGTGTCAGGGCTTGAGAGAGGCCTTCTGTGTACTTTACCTCATTTAAATAGGAGAGACCATTTACAAAGTGGTTACAACACTGGGCTCTGGCGTCATACTGTCTGGGCCAATACCCTGCCTCTGCCACTAGCTCCTGAGTGGCCTGGGACAAGATTTCAATTTCTCTGAGCCCCGTTTCCTTCCAAAAGGAAATAATAATACCTACCTTACATAGCAGTTATGTGGAACCAATGAGGTAATATGTATAAAGAGCTTAGCACCATGCCCGGTAGTGAGGACTCAGTGTATGTTAACTTTTGATATTAGTAGGTCCCCCAAATAAGTTTCCTGAAGGAGGTTTCTTTTATTACATGGTTTTCCTAATGCCAGCGCATTAGCCCTGCTAGAAGAAAGTGGCTACCTCACAAACTGAGATCAGATAGAAGATGCGTGATGATCCAAATTGTTTCCATAAAACCACTATGGCTTGAAGTTCTTTTCCCCCTTGTGTTCATTACCCAGCTTCAATTATGAACTCTAAGCTGATCTTGTTTCATAACCCCACCCAGTCCCCAAATCATAGACATCATATCATTGCTTCAACTTCATCATTAGGAACAGACATTCCTCCCAGTGCTCAGTGAAGGAAGATGGAAATAACCCTTTATCATAGGGGAGGTACTGAGTACAACTGAGAGATTATTTGAATAATTTTGGTTAAAAAGAAAAAGAATAGAAAAAGTACAATAGAAGCAATCTCTCCCATTCAAAGAAGTCTGATAAATTATTGAAAATAAATATGAAAGCCATTTGTTTTATATGCTCAAATGAGGCCTAATTTTAGGTATTAATCTATGCACACATAGAATGAGGATGATTTTATTGCTTAAAATTTCCCCTCTCTGATTTAAAATTTTCACCTCTCCACATACTAGAAAAATGTTGCTAAGCGTCCAAAAATAAAGTTCCAGCTGGACCCCAACAGATATATCAGAAGAGAGCTCTGTGACAGGAGTGACGTTGGTCACAGGCCGAGTATATTGGAAACATTTAGTATCGATGACCAAATTACCTGTAAGATTCCTTCTGGCACTAAGGTTTCTAGAAATATTTCTTAGGAGGAATTTTGGTTTCTCTCTTAAGGAAACTAAAATAGCTCAAATTTGCCAAAACCGGTTTGGCTCAGTGGATAGAGCGTCGGCCTGCGGACTGAAAGGTCCCAGGTTCGATTCCGGTCAAGGGCATGTACCTGGGTTGCGGGCACATCCCCAGTAGGAGATGTGCAGGAGGCAGCCGATCGATGTCTCTCTCTCATTGATGTTTCTGACTCTCTATCTCTCTCCCTTCCTCTCTGTAAAAAATCAATAAAATATATTTAAAAATAAAAAAAAAATAGCTCAAATTTGAATAGCAAGGCGTAATCTGGAACCGTTTAGACTTGCTGTGGCATCTGCTAGCCCATTCTTTGTATGCAGCCCTACTGCAACACCTAAGCAAAGGCCCATCATGGACACAATTCATGTCTTGCTACATCTCTTTGCTTAGCTGTGTTATCTGCTAGCCTTGCTTCTGAGACTAAAAGGAATATTTAAATCAAGTTTCAGTGTCAGATTTACTGTCTTGGTTTTCAGAAATGGTCAGAGGGGTCATTTAGCCCCCATTGAGGATTGTATTAAAATCAAAGCAATGGAAAAGACATTTTCCAGGAGCCCCCAGGCAGAAGTACTGCTCCCTCTTAGGGGATTTTAATCTACAAACCAATCACCGTAGAGTTACATTTTTACCTGAAGTCTCCTTGTAATTCCTAATTTTTACAGTGTTTTTGTGGTATCACAAAGTAAGAGACTTAAATCTTGGCAACTGAATCCTAGCAGAGAGCTAATTCTGGATTTTTCTATGTTCTCCTGAATTTCTGTGTGGAATAGAACATGGTTTTCTGTTTATCTGGGGGCGATTTTTGCCTCCCTGGGAACATTTGGCAATATCTGGAGACCGTTTTGATTATCATACTGGGGGAGAAGTGCTATTGGCATTAAGTGGGTGGAGGCCAACCATGCTATTAAACATCCCACAGTGCAGAGGACAGCGCCCCCAACAGAGAATTTCCTGGCCCCAAATACCACTAGTGCTAAGGTTGAGAAACCCTGGGAATAGACAGGTCATTTTCCCTTATTGGTATTAGCACAAGCCTGCTTATTTCCATAAGGCTTTTGCTTCCTGAAGTGTCCAGCAGGTTTGAGGGAACTTGTTTTCTCAGAAGCCTGAAAGTAGGTGGTTTTCAGGAAAAGAGGGCCCGGTTTGTGGAATAGTGACTGGGTGAGTGGGAGACATTAAGCTCCAGGAAGTGTGGAGTGGGCCCTGCGTGGCTGTAGTGAAGTTCTGACACTAGCTCCTCTGGCCTGTCAGTGACGTGGGACTGTGGTGATATCTAAAACTTATGATTATGGAATGTTGGGTGCATGTTTATATCCTTAGAGAAGACATTGATCTTTTTTGTTCAAGTAAAGAGGGCTCCCAGTCCTTGTAATACTTTGCTTTGGTTTTGTTTCCCTGAAAGTTGTAGAAAAGGAATTATAGAACATGAAGAATCACATTTAACATAAAATGGTTCTTTACAGGGTCAAAGAACTAAAGAAAGGCATCAAATGTTGCACTTCAGCTGCCAGTCGAAATCGGACATCTGGAAACTCTTCTCCAAAACGAATTCAGAGCTCCCCTGTGGCCCTGTCAGGGGATAAGTGTTCTCCCAAAAAAGTCAAGCTGGGGCTTCAGCAGTCACTCACGGTGGCACCTTGCTCCACAAGAGGGAAGGCCCATCCTCTGGCCAGCCATCCACCCAACATCCCTTTTACCTCTGTTCCTAAAGTCCCTGGTAAAAAGGGCAGTTCCAGAGGGAGTCCTCAAGAGTGGGTCATTCAGACTAGCCCTGTCAAAGGAACTGTGCAGTCTGGACAGTCAGCCAAAAAAAAGGAAGAAGAATCCGCTTCATTGTGCTCTGAGAAAAATCAGAACAGCCACAAAACTGCGCTTGGGTGCGGAAGCAGGGCCCCTGGCCCAGGACAAGACCTGGTGCATGGTAAGCTGACCAACAAGTGCAAGAAAGTGCAGACTGTGCAGCCAGTGCAGAAGCAGCTTGTGTCACGGGTTGAGCTCTCCTTCGGCAATGTCCACCACTTAGCAGAGTACAGCCAGGGCAGCAAGGAGGACACGCTTGCTAGGCCTGCCTCTGAAGCTTGGACCAACATCCCTCCACATCAGAAGGAGAGGGAGGAACATTTGCGTTTTTATCACCAGCAGTTCCAGCAGCCACCTCTCCTCCAACAGAAGTTAAAGTACCAACCACTGGAAAGGCTTTTATGCCAGTACAGGCCCCAAGAAGGGCAGCTCCAGAATGAGACCCCTCCTCCCTTGCACTCTTATTCTGAGAGTCATGATGGAGCCCAAGCTGAGGACCTTGATGACAGCGATTTCAGTGAAGATTCTTTCTCACACGTCTCCAGTCAGAGGACCACGAAGCACAGAAACACCCTGGAGAATAACGAAGGCTCATTCTTCCTTCATCAGCGAGAACAAGGTCCTGAGGAGCAGGTGGCTGAAAGGCAGCAGAGTCTGCTTTTTAGCCCCAGGTTGGATGGTGATGAGAAGGATCTAACCGGAAGCTGGGTGTATGCCAGGAATCCCACAAGCCACAGAAGAGCAGCAGTTGATCATGGCCACAGCCCAAGTAAAGTGCCCTTGGACTGGAGCAAAGAAGAGGACTCTACCTCCTCAGGTCCTTTTCCCAGAGACATACTGGCAGAGAAGCCTTACTGCTCACAGGTAGACTTTGTCTATAACCAGAAAAGAGGCAGTGGCTCAGCCTCGGATTTCAAACAGGATGCTCTCAGAAGTGAAGCTCCTGGGCAGGCCGAGGGCAGCTCACCATCCCTGAAGGAAGAGGATTTCACTTCCTCGCTATCCCTCATTGCTGTTGCTGGATCCCCAGACCAGAGAGACACAGTCGGCACACCTCTGAAGGAACTCCGTGAAGGCAGCCTAAATGCGGCAACCAGAACAGTGGAAACCAGTCACCCTTCCCAAGAAGCCTCTCAGGAGGAACTGGGCACGTGCTCTGAATATGCTTCCGGGCTGATGGCTCCCCTCACTGTGTCCCTCCTGGAGAACCCCGACGACGAGGGCCCTCCTCCCTTGAACCAGCCAGCCCAGGATGGGGCTACACACAGTCTATCGGGCACAGAGGGGCCATCTGTGGGTCACACAGTGCCATCTGGTGATCAAGAGGTAGTCCTGCCAGTGTCTTTGACAAGTGGGCACCTGTGGCTCTCATCATCTCCCCCTGACAATAAGCCTGGTGCTGACCTGCCAGCCCTATCCCCATCGCCCATCCGACAGTACCCACCTGACAAGCTGCCCAACAGGGAGGCTGACCTGGGAGAGGGCAACCAGGGCAGAGAGACTGCACTTTTTTCCCTGAAGCACATGGCTAGTGAACAGGATGATGCTAGTGCTAAGGAGACACAACCGAACAGTTCCCGAGGCTTCTCAGGAGAGCCCTCCCCCCCCATACATGCAGGAAGACCCCACTGGGAGCCTGCATACACCCCGCAAACAGGAAGCAGTGATGTGGCTGACCAGCCCTGGGTTCAGGACAGAAAGCATCTGGCAGGGCACGGTTGGCAGGAGCTGGATTTGTCCATAGACTCCATCAGGTTGCCCTGTTACAATGAGGACATTGCTTGGCTCAAACATCGGCCAATCCAAAGGTGCTTAGCAAGGCCAGGCTCTCCCCTGGTTCCCAGCTGCTCTCCCAAGACTGCCGGGACACTGCATCAGCCCACCTTGGGGCACGCACAGTAAGTTGGACTCTCTCCATGAGACCTGAATTCCTTTGGCACCCCTCTCCCACCCCAGTTTAATGCTTTACCTATTTTTGGAATGGCTATGGTTAGCTGTGTCAGCTATACTGCAACTAGAGAAAGGCTTTGTTCAGCTTTTCATGGAAATCAGTCTAGATCAGTAGTTCTCAACCTTCCTAATGCCGCGACCCTTTAATACAGTTCCTCATGTTGTGGTGACTCCCAACCATAAAATTACTTTCGTTGCTACTTCATAACTGTAAAACAATATGTAATTATATGTGTTTTCCGATGGTCTTAGGCAACCCCTGTGAAAGGGTCATTCGACCCCCAAAGGGGTCGCAACTCACAGGTTGAGAACTGCTGGTCTAGATGCATCTGATATGAATAAAACGTTGGGGCAGGCCTACCAGGATAGGCCTCTGCCTGGGAAAACGGAGATGTGAGAAGGGAGGATCTGTCCCCATAAGCAGGCCTATGACCTCTGGTGAGATCAGAATCCTCTTCATTCTGTTGGGTTTGTGTTCCCAGAAGTGTTGCCCAGCAACCCATTAGCTGTGGTGTTGTGTCCTCAAAGCTAAGGTTGGGTACCTCCCAAGACAGGGAAGGTAAAAATGAGGGTGGGGCTGTGTGTGGATGGTGCAGCAGAGACGAGACAGCAGCCTTAGAGGGTGTGAAAGAAAGGAGGTGGAGGATCTAGCAGACCCCCTCACAGTATCAGAAGCCTCAGAGCTGGAGGGCAGGATGAACAAATACTTTATGAGGCTACAGCCCTTTGTTTGGGCTCCTGTTACCTAGGCTAGCTGTCTGCTACTCACTGATCCTCAGGCCAGGGCTGTGGACAGAGGAATCAGGTGAGGGGGGCCTGCCTCTTCTGGGTAGACAATCTTGTTGTCTCTGTGGTCTTGCCCATCGGTAGGGGCTGACAAAAGGCAGATCTTCTGGCTTCTAGGTCAAATACCCTCGCTTTGGTCCTGGACCCCCCTCAGAAGTAGAAATGACAGCAGGCTCTACCTTGTGCCAAGTGTGCCAGCTGGAGTGGCACTGCCTTGACCCTTTCTGCAAAGAAGCTGTGGGCAGCTCCTCTCTAGAAGCAGCACCCTTAGTGTACCTGGAGAGGTAGGGGACAGTTCCAGAAGCCCCCAACTCTCCCAGTATCTCACTGGTATTTCCTAGTTTCTTGACAAGTCCTGAGAACAGGTGGGGGCAGGGGGAGGTTGGGTGAGTGGGTCCTGGTCAGAGCCTTGACCACTTTGGGCAGAGCCAGCTCCTGGCTTGGAAATGGGGCTCGGTTCCTAAAAGCTACCCAGGAGAGATGGGAGCCCAGAGGCTCACGGCATCCTCTCTGATGTTCCCAGGCAGGTGGTCATCCGAGCACACCAGGAACAGCTGGATGAAATGGCCGAGCTGGGCTTCAAAGAGGAGACACTGATGAGCCAGCTGGCTCCTAACGTAAGTGGCCTTGGCTGGACACTCGGGCTGTTGGCAATTAGTCTGTAGTATTATGATGGTCAGCTTTGTTTGCTGAGGTTAGGTGTGGGGTAAGGGTCTGCGCCACACGCTAACCATTTCTTGCCACTCCTCTGGGATAGCTTCAGGGAGTACAAGGACAGGTGGGGGGTGGTGCTACACTCCCATTCCCAGGCTAAAATGCTTCGGGCCTCTATCCTTCACCGTTCTGCCTTCCCAGCAGCTTATTCGGGGCCCTCCTGTGACAGTAACAGTGAGCCACATGCAGATTAGAAGTACTTCTACAAAAACACCCCCTACCCTGAAAAATACGTCTATATATAAAGTGTCCCAAATGCAGAGAAGTGGGACCCACCCCGTGCCATAGTAACTGCTGCAGGTTTTACAGCTGGAGGGCCTGGGCTCTGACGTTTTCCTGCAAGAGAAAAGCAGGTCTGGGAGAGGGCCAGCAACAGCACCATTTGTCCTTTGTTTCCTATCTCAGGATTTTGAAGATTTTGTCACCCAGTTGGATGAAATCATGGTTCTGAAGTCCAAGTGCATCCAGAGTCTGAGGAACCAGCTGCAGCTATACCTGGCCTGCCATAGGCTGTCTGAGGCCCCTGAGAGGACAGTGGTGTCTTAGAGCAAATCCAGTATGAGGTGGTGGGGGCAGCTTAAGAGCCTGTGCTAGGTTCTCAGGGGTTAGAGGAGCTTCTGCCAGATCATCCCTGCAGATATCAGAACCCACTCCCTGGACCTGTCCATGCTAGCCTCTCCTTAGCCACATGCAGCCTTGGCTGGGCCCCAGCTCCTCTCTCAGGGACAAGCCTCTATCCTTCAGTTCCAAGTGCAGGAGCATCTTACTGTGCCCCTCACTTTTCTTCGAGGCTGGAAGAGAATTTGTCTTACTAACCCATTGTCTGTAGAAACACACAGAATAACCCTGTAGATGTTTCTGAATTTGAAACTAAGAGTATGGGTAGTCAGTGGAAACCTACAGGCCAGAGGTTACAAGCTGGGGAAGATGACATGCTGAGCCCAGGAGCTTTATCAGGTGAATTCTGTGCCTGTTGCCAAAAACTAAAACATTGATGCTAGTGGGGCAGGGGCAGGGTGAGCTCTGCCCCATTATTTGGGGCTTTAGGTTGGCTTTTAATGTAAAATGAATAAACTTTGATTTGCTGTCTTTAACAGCAGAAGATGTGAGACACACTTTATGCTTTCAGTTCTTCTCCCTGCAATCCAGTTCTTTGTCCATCTCTGCCTTTTGCTGGGATGATCAGCCTTTTACAAGCCCCCAAAGCCCTCATAATCCTGTTGGCATTTCCTGGCTCCAATCTGAGACTCCTCACCCATCACACCCACTCATGGAACAGTTGAAGAGCTAGTGGTTCTCAGGCAAGTCCATCTCCTAGCTCACCTTCATCCAGAAAACCCTGGTCTACTCCCCCTTCTCAAAATAGCCTCTGTTCGGTATCTTGGCAATGAGTATTTTAGTCAATGGTCTGAGACTCTGAAGCAGAATTTTTACACACAATCTTCACTTGAGTTCTGCTTGCTGTCTATCATTTTAGCAGGAAGAAGCTTAAGAAATGCAAAGTGGCCTCCAGGTGGCCATCATTTACCAAGGCCACCATGGGTCAAATCAAGATTCGTGTGTCACAGCCTTGGCCCCGACAACCATTATACTATGGAAGTTTTAATTGCCTACAGGTAAAGAATAAATTTTAATGGCTTTAAAAGGGGGGCTTAATTTTAAAGGCCAAAAGTAGAGGGGCTAGCTGGCTTTCTGAGACAATAGCCCTGCTATCCTTTGTCAACTTTTGTCAACCTCTGGCCATGCCTGATCTGACCACTAGAGGGCAGCCTCTTTCCACTTTGGTGCTTCCTGGCCCAAAGGCTCTGCAGTCCCTCAAGTGATCACTAAAAAAATTAAACCCACCTCCGCCCAAGAGCACAACAGGGACTACAGGACAGTATTAAGTATAAGGACAAGAAACTTTAGGGATAAATCTAGTTCTATCAGCTACAACAGCACCACTGAGCTGGTGAAGCAGTTTGCATCCAGTCCTACTTGTGGCACAGAGTACATAAACGTCTGAGATCACGGGAAGAGGGACTTTCCTCATTTCTGGGTAATTACCCCAAAGGCCCAGCCTGTCTCACCTCAACAGCCAGTCTCACAGGAAGGGATATGTCCTTGGTCCAGAGACCAAGCTAGGTCAGGTTTAAACAGGTCTTCCTCTTGGCCTGCCTTTGTGAACCAAAACCAGGGCAAACTGGAGGGCCAGCTCCTCGGTCTCCCAGGCCTAGAGTAGGAAGAAAGTATTGAAGTGACAAAGTGGTTAAGTCCTGTTTCATTCCCAGCAAGCAAATCTAAGCAGGAAGTCACTCACACACACGTAAAATGGCCCTTGGCAATAAAGAAATTGATAGCGGGACAGACCTTTTAGGTTTTTATTAGTTTTCTCTGAAGAATCAAAATAGTTATTAGCAAATTACTTTAGATTAATCAAGACTGTATATCCTCCATATTTAGATATTTAATGATGTACAGCATAATACAAAACAAACCAAAGAGACTGATTTCTATGACTAGCTGTTACTCATTGTGTCATCCTAGAGCAGGGGACTGGTGGGAGAGGCTGTTCTCCAAAGAGAACTGAGGTGGAGTTAGTGCTGGGCAACTAAATCATGGCCTGTTTCTCCCCAACTCAGTGTGCTGGGAAGGGGCCAAAGATTTCTTAATGTGACAACTGTTTCCTAGAGCAGAGGGCTTTAAAATCCTGGCAGCAGGACTGTGGTCCAAACCAAGCCGAAAGAAACAGGCTGGGTCAGGGAAGCATGGTAACTGCCTGGCAGAAGAGGCAAACTCAGGACCCCATGGGCAAAGGGCATTCTTTGCACCTCAGTGACATTGCAGAACCAGTGTAACACTAAGAGACTTTGTTAA
>NW_006286678.1:6440005-6523101 GCF_000327345.1 Myotis davidii
CCCTGGAAGAACCTTTCAATTGCACTCAACCTGTATTACAGTTCAGTCCACCAGTGCAGGGGAGGGAAGCAACTAGCCCCAGAGCAGCACTGAGTCTGGCCCTCCCGCCTCTTCTCCCTGGCTCCTTTTGGCAGCCAGTCCAGGTTTCAGCTGAGGACATACAGACCCCAGAAAAACCAGAGACATCTCTCTGGAGGGCCAAGATGGGAAGGACACTTCTCAAAATACAAATACATTTAATATGGAAGGAGCCAGGACAGTTCTAAGGGCATTCACATGCCAAATCTTCCCCACTTTCTCCCCAGCTCAGGGCCTAGGCTCATAGAGACTGGCAGTCTCCACACCTGACCTTCCACCCCCAAAAGAAAATCTGGACGTACGCCCCTTCTCCTTCCCCACAGGTGGGCTCCTCAGGGCCTCCTGCAGGGGTGGTTCCGTGGCAGGGTTTAGGCAGGGCCTGGTCTCAGCTGGCTCCAGCCCGAGCCATGAGGTCTTCCAAAGCATTGTCCTGGTCATTGTTGTGTAATAGCAGAACTTCCTTAATGTCTTTCAGTTCAAAACCCATTTCCTTAAATTTGCTCATTAACTGAAGAAACTCCAGCATCTAAGGGACAGAAGAGAGTACAGATTAAAGGAAGGGGTCTGGCCACACAGCTGAGTGGAGAAATATATGTATAGCGGGCTGCTTAAGGGATGTTCCTTCGCCAGAGCCATCTGAGCCTCTCTGAGGTCCCCTTTGCACAGCGGTTGCCAACCTTTCGGACCTCACCGACCACCAGTGGCCTGCGGCCCACCAGTTGGCGACCGCTGCCCTAGCAGAGTAGGGCTGTGGAGGAAGCTGGGTCCAACAGTTTGATGCCACAGTGCCAACTCTTACTAACCTTTGTTCCAGTCCCACCACCCACATTCCACTTCCACCAAGGCAATTTACTGAACCCAGAAGCAGGCTAGGCAAAGTGACTAACAATCTTCCCAGTCATCCCAAAGTGCGCTTTATAAGTCCAGATCATTTTCCCCTTCCCTTCTCTGGGATTCCAGATATTGTCTTCAACCCAACATTTCATCTGACCCAAACACACCCAAAGTAGCTGGACATTTCAGAAATTCTGTGCTTCAACTGTCTCTGCTTGCAGTCACTGGTAGGGAAAGGGTATTGTGGGTCCGGGGGGGGTGGGGGGGAGACCCAGGAGATTACACACTGTGTCTTCTTTCCAGAGGGCATGAAGGTTCCTACCTTTTCCTCTGAACACTGATGCATTTCCAGAGCCTCTTCCACTAAAAGAGGGTCGAAGCCCTTCTCACAGAGCTGTCCATGTACAAAGAGATAGTCGAGAATCTAAGAAAAGAAATAAGAGGTCTAAGCACCTATTGCCACTTCTATCTGTTTCCCAAGAGTCTTACACAAGCCAGCAAGTGTGACATCTCCCCAACCTGGCTATTAGATCCTGGACAGGACTTGATTTTGTGCCTTGAACTGTATCCATCACAGCAGGACCTCAGTGACTATCAGCTGAACAGACAGGCACACCCTTCTAAACATGAGTAGCCATTTTTCAAACGAGCTCCTGTCATAGCTGACTCATATCTCCTAGAACATTAACTCCACAGCCTGGGCAGGGTATTCCTCTAAGAAATAGTTCAAGTCATCATATGTGGAATCTAAGTAACAAAATAAACTGATGAACGAGTGGAACCAGAGACATGGAAGCATGGAACAGAGTGGAATCTCAGGGAGAAGGTGGGGGTGGATGGGTGGGTGGGAGGTAATCAACCAAGGACCTTGTATCCATATAAGCATGGCCCATGAACACAGACAATGGGGCGGTGAGGGCCTGGGGCGGACTGGAGGGGGTCAATGGAGGAAAAAGAGGGGACATACTTTAAAAAAGAAATAGCTCAAGTCAGAAAATGCATCTAATGTTTAAGACTGGTACCCTATTCTAGAACTCCCTGGGTAGCTATGACAGGATAAAAATTTCTGGGAGAAACTTGACCATATCTCAACCCTAGGATGTGCTCTCAGGAGGGGCAAAAGCGGGAGAGTAGTTGGATAACAGTCCAACAGTCCAATACTCCCAAGGCTTTCCTTCAGCCTAGTTTCCAGAGCAGCCCCAAAGCAGAAACACTGCTGCTGAGGCTGCTGGTTTCCCCCAAGAAAGTGCCTGTGTCCCCCAAACTCACAGGAACAGACATCGGTGCTGTAAGTCTGGGGGGCTCCAGGATAGAGGCAGGATACTATTTCAGCTCCAGAGGACTGGGACTTCTCTCTGGCTGATCACACACCTCCCCTCCCCACCAACCAAAGGCTCACCTGCTCAATATTCTCTCCTTTTTTCTTCATGGCTCTCAGGACACACTCATAGGAGTAGCCCATGTTGACCACTGTCTCCACACACTGCCGCTCACTGGGGGACAGCGTCTGCAGTTCAGAATAAGCCTGGGGACAGCTGGGAGTGTTGGGCACTTGTGACATTGAGAATTTAGGAGGTGTGGCCTAGTGGTGGAGAAACAAGAGGATCAAGGCAAGAAGATGTGGACTCCCAAGAACCAGGAAAAATGTTTCAACAAATTTTTATTTTTTATGTGGGCATGGGGTTAGGAGACAGGGAGTCTGCTGTCCTACAAGCAAGTCCAACAGACTTGTTACTGAAATGGCCCAATCTAGGGGTTTGCCATTTTTGACATTAATCAAAGCCCCAGTCGAAGCAGTCTACCTGGGAGAAAGGGCCAGGTTGCTGGCCAGACATCTTGAAGAGGAATGAAGAGCAGTGGGGAGCTCCAGCTAAGGAGAGAGAAGCTAGGAAGACATCTCTGCAAGTGTGGCTGTCCTCTACCTCAGCCCACCTTGCAGAATGAGAAAGCACCGCAAGAGCCACATGCCCTTCCATGCCCAAATCCTCCAGGCTTGAGTTGAAGTTCGGAGACTGCCCACAGGACTGAAGCCCAAGCTGGCTGCTATGATTTCTTTTCAGAGCTCCATTATCCCTTTCTTAGGCTGTGAAGGGATCATTCACCTCAAACACCCCTAAGTCTGGAGCTGCCTCTTCCAACAAGGTCTCTATCCTCATTTCTATCACTGGGCTGCCCACACATGGTTAGCTCAGGGACCGAGAGCTTTGAGGGTGCTCCACCTTTGCCCCATACTGTGCTTCGATTCCCTGCTACAGCTGCTGTCCTACAGAGCCAGGGTTGAAGAATATTAGCCACACGAGGCTGTGCCTCAAGGACTGGAATGTGGAATGCACTGGCTATAGGCAGCCTGCTCCCTGCCACCCAATCTTACTAACCCCAGTCTTGTTTACTGGACAGAATCCCATAATTAACTCCTCCCATTTCTTCTGATAATGACTCAGGCCCAAGGCATGAAGGCCAAAGGACCAAACTACCATGGGAACAAGGTCATTAGCTGTTCTGCAGTTTGGCCCAGCTCCCAGGAACCAGGAAAAATGTTTCAACAAATTTTTATTTTTTATGTGGGCATGGGGTTAGGAGACAGGGAGTCTGCTGTCCTACAAGCAAGTTCAAAATTATAGAGCTAAAACCAGATGCTCTCCTCAAAGTCAGCTGAGAAAAGCCAAGATTACAGGCCTCAAAATCCATTGTTTCCACTCAACCATTTAACCCACAGTCACAGGGCTCAGTCATTAGGTTACAGGAGTCAATACACAGATCATAGGGACTGGATCACACCAATCTGGCCACTTTGCAGGCCCCAAGATTGTCTCTCCAGGGCACAAGAATACCAACAGCCAAATAGCATTTTGGTCACACTGGTGGCACAGTACTTTTCGCATCAAAGTATATTAATGTGAGCTGCTAGAGGTTAGTTACCAGGCATTTTTGAATCCTGGGGGCCTGGCTATATGGGCTTGACACAGGGCTCTGGTCATCAGTTGAAAAATGGAGGTCTATTAGCATTTCAAAGGGGGAATTTCATTTAACACAGCAAACTGACACTGATCCTCCCCAAAGCCTACTAAAATAATAAAAACTATTAACTTTTAAGGTCAAAGAAACAGAGGGAACAGCAGGGGAAAATCTGAAGCTAAGAGGCAAGGTAACAGAAGCAATGAAATTAAAAGTGAGAAACAGGAGAGGGGTTCAGTATTTGGAAGCAAGAGGTACTGCTGGGATAAAGCAAGAGCACAAAATGAGTGCTCAGAGCAGTAAAAACCTCAGGCAATAAATACCTTTCCCACCCATCTTCACCCTCCACAGGAGGCAGAAGGTTGTCTCTAGAAAATGAGAACCAAACAACCATAAGGAGGTTAAGACACCAGGCATAGCATACAGCAGAGAGAGGGACAAGAACCAAAACAGGGATTAAGTAAAAGTCTATAGCAGCCTTACCCAAGCTTCCTTAGCCCTCAAGCACAATTCTCCAGAGAAATTATAGCAGCCACAAAGATCTTCACATGTTGACATTTTGCAGAGCTCCCCTCAAAGCCAATTAACTTTCAATCTACAGTGGGGCCTTGACTTACGAGTGTCCCGACTAACGAGTTTTTTGAGATACCAGCTGTCTCTGGCCGATTTTTTTGCATTGAGTTGACAGAGTAATTTGAGTTAATGAGCTCGGTCTCGGAACGAATCGTAAGTCAAGGCCCCACTGTATAGTGAAGTTTAACAATCAGCAAGCATAGTGGGAAGAGATACTGGCTAGAGTTAGGTCAGGCAGTTTTATACTCGACTCAGAATAAAGGCACATTATAAGATTGTTCTCTCAAGATGATCCCATGGATTTCTCAACTATTAAGATTAGCTTATGTAAACACTAAAACATGAAGTCAAAATCTGAAAACTAAGACCCAAACATTGGGCCTAAAATAGCCAACAAGAACCAAATTCCAGGAATACTTCCCTGGGAGTTCCTAAGTGAAGTGTGTGTACATACAGCCCAGATGACCACACCATCACCTCCCCCTGGCCTGAAGTCACTGACTATCTTGGAGGAAAGAGCTTCTCTCACAGAGAAAGGTTCTCACTGTGGGTTTCAAAGACTCATACTAAGAGAGAGGGCCAGGATGGAAACCAGGCTTTGCTCCCTGAGGGTAAGGGTCATGACTTCCTTAGAGAACGGTTCTGTTTCTATGGGCAGCAAGTTCCCAGGCCAGCAAGAAACAGAGCCTCTCCCACCCTAAAATGAATGGATCCAAAAGAAACTCCACAATCAGGTGGTTCAAAGAATGATGAGTGTTCTGGTTTGAGAAAGAGCTGTCATTAGTTCATCTAAATGGTTACTATAACTTTAAGGGGAGTCAGGGTGGGGAGGTAGCTGAGGATCCCTAATCCTTCCCAGAGTGCATTTAATTTCTAAAATGTACAGTATATTACCCTAGCCAGTCTGGGTCAATGGATAGAGTGTCCGCCTGCAGACTGAAAGGTCCCAGGTTCAATTCCGGTCAAGGGCACATGCCCAGGTTACAGGTTCAATCTCCAGTAGGGGGTGTACAGAAGGCAGCTGATCAATGATTCTCTCATCATTGTTATTTCTAATCTCTCCCTCTCTTTTCCTCTCTGAAATCAGTAAAAAAATTTTAAAAAAGTTTTTTAAAGAAATACTGCCCTGGGGAGTCAACAGAGTGCCCCCTAAAGTCTCTGAGGAACTGATTTCTAGAAGGTAGCACCAGAGTATTTTGTGTTTTTGTTTGTTTTTCTTTTTGTGTGAATCCTCACCGGAGGATATTTTTCCATTAATTTTTAGAGACAGTGAAAGGGAGTGGGGGAGAGACAGAGAGAAGCATCAAAATGAGAGAGATACTGGTTGCCTCTGCAACTAAGGTTATGTGTCCTTGATCAGAATCGAACCCGGGACCCTTCAGTCCAAGGGCTGACACTCTATCTACTGAGCCAAACCAGCTAGAGCCCATGGAAATTTACAAGAAGCAGTGAGCTCTCTGACAATAGAAGCATTGAAACAGAGACAATATTTTACAAAGAATGCTATTGCTGGGACGTGGGGAGTGTGCAAGAGGCAGCTGATCGATGTTTCTAACACTCTGTCCCTCTCCTTTCCTCTCTGAAAAAAATCAATAAAATATATTCTTTTTAAAAAAAGAATCTGTGGACTGGTCAAAGAAACAGGAAACAGCAGGGGCAAATCTGACGTCCATGGTTTCTATCCTAGAATGCAACAATGTATATACTCTGTGACAAAGCAAGCTCACCTCACATGCAACTTTGTGTGTGTGTGACAAAACCAGATTTTCTAAAAGATCATCTGGTTTTGTCACACACACGAAAAGTTGCATGTGAGGTGAGCCTATATTTGGAGGTGACGATTCTTCTGTGCATACAGACGAGACAGAGAGGGAAGGCATCTGGAATATCATATCAGTAGGGGTCAGGGCTGGCACAAGACGCAACTCTCTTATCAACTCATACTTAAACATCAAATCTAAATCCCCACCTTCCCCTCTCTCTCCCTTTGGAGAAAACTGCAAAATTCTTAGCAGAGAGAGAAAAAAAGGAATTGCACCATTAAAACCAATGTGTTTAAAGTGACAAATTTCTATGTTTTTCTTGGACTTCCAATACAAATTATCTCCCAGGTACTAAAGCACCACCCAGTCTGAACCCACAAATTGGCTGAACCATGGTACACACAGGAACCAAATTTCAAGGCAGAATGAGGTAGGGAGAAAATATAATGAAGAGTACCAAGCAATCTTAAAAAAAAACAAAGAAGGTAATAGGAAACAGTTAAAGGGTACAAAAAAAGAAAGCCTTTAAAACAATGCAAACACAAGATATGCACCACTGAAAAGAAACTGCTTAGGCAGGAACAAGCCAACATCAACTCGAGTAAGGTGGAGCGCTAATAATCCTTGTCCTCAGGAAAATAACCAGAACTACATATACTTATAGTATAAGCAAGGTCAATCTGTCCATGCCCATCTTGCCCTAAACCTTAAAAAGAATGTGAGGATGGCAACTGCTAAGCAGAATTTACAAATCTTTGGAGCTTTAACTTAGGGGGATTTAAAAGGCTTACCGTGGAACCTGTATTTGGAGGTGACGATTCTTCTGTGCACACAGACAAGACAGAGAGGGAAGGCATCTGGGATATCATATCAGAAGGGGTCAGGGATGGCATTTCTGTGCCACTGTCCAAGTTCAAAGTTGAAAGCCCAAGACTCTGATGCCCACTGAGCTCACTGGCACTGCTTTGGGTGGAAGGCTTTAGGGAATTCTGGACCGTGCCATTGCGGAGGCAGGATGTGCTATGGAAAGTGCTTGCCAGCTTGGCTGTTTTCTGATTACTGTCATCAGAGTCAAGTTTGGGGAAGGACAGGGATTTGATATTGCTTACTGCAGGAATGGGGGGGAGGGACACTTTGGAAGACAGCGACATCTTTTCACAGTTGCCCAACTGTGGTAAGGTTATAAAGCCATTGGGTTTATGAAGAGGCTTGAAATCTAGTGTTGCCCGCTCCAAGGATGCCAGGACTTCTTCATCCTGTAACACAGATCCAGAGCCACCTCTGGGCAAGTTACTGTCCAATAACTGAGCCATAATGGGTCCAGTGGTTCCTACCAGAATGTTTCTCAGTTCTTCCTTCTCATCAATAGTTTTTAACTCAAGATTATCAAATGGGTCTTCTTCACACTCAAAGTCAGCAGGATTGAAATCTGCCTTTGTGTGGGGTGGGCTGAGAACTTTCTGTTTCATGGTACTGCTGTACCGAGTCGGGGTGAGGATGCTGTTGTGCTGTAAGGTGGCGAGGATGGGGTTAATAGGAGGTGGCATTGTGGCTGTACTGTGAGTCTTGGAGAAGCTCATTTTGTTATCTCCCTCTGGGCCACTCTTAGAATTCACTTTAGCTTCTGCTTCCTCAGCCTTACCCTCTGCTTCCCGCTGGGCTTCTTGGATTTTCTTAATATCTTCAGCCCACTCAATGGTTTTCTTTTCCAAGGAGAAGTCATACTGCAAAGATATATCAGAGAAAGAAGGTGTAAACCCAATGCAGCATTTCAGGTGTATTGGATGACCTACACTCAAGAAGACTAAGGCTTCCTAATCTTATAGGATTTAATCAAAGTATGCTCCCGGATTACTTCTAGAAATTAACTAAAAAGAGCTCCCACCACCTTGAGTCCTATGCACCAGGCCAAATGTCACAGTCACATTCCCTTGCTTCTCTCCCCTCGGGCCATGTCCCTTCCTAGATTTCTTCACTGGTGGCTCAAAGCTCAGCCATCAGCTCTATGATGCTTTGCTGGTGGCGTATTCCTTCCTCTGAAGTCTTACAAAGATCTGTCTCTATCATTTGATGCAGAGCATATGTGACCACAATAGTTTTAACCTTTCTCTAAACCAGGGGTGGGGAACCTTTTTTCTGCCCAGGGCCAGTTGTATATTTGTAACATCATTCGCGGACCATACAAAATTATCAACTTAAAAATTAGCCTGCTATATTTGGTCAAACATTTAATTAATGCCTTGGCAAGGCCAGACCTACCAAGTGATTTCACAGGCCTTTATGGCCTGCGGGCAGATGATCTCACCCTTGCTCCAAACACTTCCCCAACAATATCACATGCCTCTTATGGGCAGCAAACTGGGCTTTAGGTCTTATGGTCTCTGTTATCTAGCACAAATGCCCTAATAGATCATGTGCTGGATAATAACAGTCCCTAACATTTAAGAAGCACTTACAAAGTACCATGCATGATTTGAAGCAGAGTTTATGCAATAACCCTAGATTTTTCAACAACCCTTTAAAGTAGGTACCACTGCCCAAGGTAATAAAGCTATTAAGTGGTAGAGCCTGGATTTGAACCCAGGCAATCTACCTAAATATGCTTCTTAAAACCACGATCAACTTATAATAAACAGATTGTACTCTAAGTTCAGGAAAACTGCTTATTAAGAAATCTTAGACGCCCTAACTGGTTTGGCTCAGTGGATAGAGCGTAGGCCTGCAGACTGAAGGGTCCCGGGTTTGATTCCAGTCAAGGGCATGTACCTTGGTTGTGGGAACATCCCCAGTAGGGGGTGTGCAGGAGGCAGCTGATGGATGTTTCTCTCTCATCGATGTTTCTAACTCTCTATCCCTCTCCCTTCCTCTCTGTAAAAAAATCAATAAAATATATATTTTTAAAAAAGAAATCTAGACATATTCAAATTAAGATTTTACAGAGCAAATTGCCTAAGAATTTACTTAATGGATCCTTAATAATACCTTAAAGTATACAGCTCAATTTACAAAAATTTCATTTGCACACCTGAAAAAATACACTCTTATATGAAACTAAATCCACCCAGGGATAGGAGGAAAAACCTTTGATGTTCACCCTAAAGCACCAAAGCTAATCCATGTCTTGTGTGCACATTCAAGGTTGGAGACACATTAAGAGTAAAAGAAGGTGAAAGGAGAGAAAAGAGTAGAAGAAACCTCTGGTCATTCCCAAGCCTTTCAGCTTCAAACTACAAAAGAGAAGCCTGGAAATGCGCACATCAAGTTCACTTACACCCCTGAGCCAGCTGCTGGGCATCAGAAAGACACCTGAGGGTTGCAGTGCTTCCTTTCTATCACTAACGGCATAGTCAGAAAACAGCACGTGGGCAAAGACTGCTGCTTGTAACTGTGGAGGAAATCCAATTTTCCAAGTGGTTTCCTCCACCAAAAACAGGCTGTAACCAACTTCCTGATGCCTGTAAACACAGGTGTCCGATGTTTTATTCCCAAAAATAATTGGAAATTTCTTTCCTTTTTAATAAATATCTTTACCAAGCTTTTGGTTTTTAACTACTAAAGTAATGAAGAATACATGGAACATAGAAAAATATAGGAAAAAATAGCAGAAATATTACAGTGAAAGGTAAGAGTGTGGTTTGAGTGTACTATAATAAACAGTAAAACAATTACGGAGTATTAGAAACCAGAATAAGCATTATAAGTGCATTATTTTGTTTAATCCTTACAATACCTTTAAAAGGTAATTATTCCCATTTTACAGATGAGGAAATGGAGGCTTGGGAGTTTAAGCAATCTATACAAGATGATTCATGGCAATTCCAGTTCATGATTGAGTGACACCAGAATCCACTCTAAACCTTTACACTAAGGGCCACCCCCACTGCTGTGGCTACCACTACCACCGCATTCAATGAAAGCTTTCTGGACCCTGGGTGCAAGGGTTATGTTTTGTTTTTTTTCCCACTGGCTCCCCTTGATGAATTTTCAGCTGAAAAATGGAGTTTGTACTACCATGTAAGGGCAAATAAGGCAAAGTTAAAGGAAGCTGCAAGTTAGCTGTCTATGGTTCTAGGTCTGATTCTTCTCTGTATTAGGAGGGATCCAGCATCAATACCACAGCCAAATTCCCCATGGAGACCCCAGGCAGTCAAAATTTAATGCTAATCAGCAATTAGAGAACAAAAAAATTTCACCTGGCGCACTCTGGAATAGAGCTCAGAGCCTAGCTCAGAGCCTAGATTTCCCTTTTTGTTATTACTGGGTGCTATGAGTATAGTGAACACTGATCAAATAAACAGAAAATTCACAGCATTCAAAACAAGTTTTCTGAATGGGTCAACGAAGTGGTGAATAATATGAGAACAAAAGATGGAGGTGTACAGCCTAAGTGCCCATCAGCAGATGAGTAGATTAAAATGCTGTGGTACATCTACACAATGGAATACTACACTGCTGTAAAAAAGAAGGAACTCTTATCATTTGCAACAGCATGGATGGACCTGGAGAGTATTATGCTAAGCAAAATAAGCCATTCGGAGAAAGGTAAGTATCACATGATCTCACTCTTTTGTGGAATATAATGAATAACATAAACTGATGAACAAAAATAGATCCAGAGACAGAGACGCATTGAACAGACCATCCAACCTCAGAGGGAAGGCGAGCGTGGGGTGGAGTAAGAGATCAACCAAAGGACGTATATAAGCATATAAGTATAACCCATGGATGCAGACAGTAAGGGGGTGAGGGCATGTGCTAGGGGGTAGAACGGCTGGGGAGAGATCAATGGAGGAAAAAGGAGACATATGTAATACTTTAAACAATAAAGAATTATATAAAAAAAGATGGAGGTGTTTTTTAATCATATTGCTAATAGTATCCTACACAGAGAGGTGTTTACCAAATATTTGTTGTTGCAAATGAAACAAGGTAAAACATTATAAGGGAAATCTATATCTTTTCTGGTCCAATAGTCTCCATACACAAAAGGAATATCAATCAATTCAGTATTCAAAAATATGTAAGATACTCAACATCATTAGTAATTAGGGAAATGTACATCAAAACCACAATAAGAGACTATTACAGAAGAGTGTATAAAGAGAGAATATAACAAGAGCTGGCAAGGATATGAAGGAATTAAAACCCTCGTGTAGTGTGAGTGTGATAAAATAATGCAACCACTTTGGAAAACAGTCTGGCAATTCCTCAAAAGGTTATAGTTACCATATGACCCAGCAATTCCACTCCTAGGTATTTACCCAAGAAAACTGAAAGCCTATGTCCACACAAGAACCTGTATACAAATGTTCATAGCAGCATTATTCCTAACAGCCAAAAAGTGGAACCGACTAAGATATGTATCAGCTGATGAACAAAATATGGTATTATCGATACAATGGATTGTTATTCAGCCATAAAAATAAAGTACTAATATTTCATTCATACAACATGGACAAACCTTGAAAACATTATGCTAGCTGAATTAAGCCAGTTATAAAAGGCTATATGTTGTATTATTCCATTTAAATGATATCTCCAGAATAAGCAAATTTATAGAGACAGAAAGTAAATTTAGTGTTTGCTAAGGGCTGGGGACAAGGGAAAATAGGGAGTAACTGTTAATGGGCACTGGAGTTTTTTGGGGGTGATGAAAATGTCCTGAAATTAGATCATAATGATGATTATACAACTCTGAATATACTAAAATCCACTTATTTTCACACCTTAAAGGGTGATTTTTTTGGTATGTGAATTATATCTTAGTAAAGCTGTTATTTTTGAAAACATAACTGAAATATTCCCACTATGATTACTCACTGCATATAGACTGAAAGATACAACAAAGAATCCTTTTTAGAATGACATGCTAATGCCTCATTAAATCTCCCATAAACAAAACAACTTTGAAAAAAGTATATTTAAAAAAATCTTAAGTCACAGGAAGAAGTTTGAATTAGTGTACTGTTTTTCCACCTGACTCCTCTAAACTGTAAGCTCCTTGAGGACAGCGATTAAGGCATTTCTCTCTATCCTCAGCCTAGCAGAGCACCACTCAAAAGCAAGCATTCAATAAATGTGTACTGAAGGAAGAAAGGAAGTCATATAACATAGGGCTCTTTGCTGTTTTCAAGAATTCTATATATACATTTATATGTAACTGAGCTTTAAAGATGAGAGGGTTCAGAAAGAAGCTTTTGAGACGATAGCATTTCAGCACAATTCTAGAAGAGCAACAGCTTTTAGTACGGTGAGAAAGAAAAAAATACCCCAAATGGAGATAACAGCTCATGAGAAAGAGCATGTTATATACCCAGTATGTTCAACAAATTGCTAGTAACCTAGTTTGGAGGGAAAATGGATAGACTAGACCAGCCGTGGACAAACTATGGCCTGTGGGCCGGATCCGGCCTGTTTGAAATGAATAAAACTAAAAAAAAAAAAGACCGTACCCTTTTATGTAATGATGTTTACTTTGAATTTATATTAGTTCACACAAACACTCCATCCATGCTTTTGTTCCGGCCCTCCGGTCCAGTTTAAGAACCCATTGTGGCCCTCGAGTCAAAAAGTTTGCCCACCCCTGGACTAGACAGTAATGGGGAGACACAACAGAGAAAAATGTTATCTGACTCGAGTGACAGAGAGATAATGAGGATATTAATAAAGAAAAGGAAAAGAAGTAAATAAGTAAGATAGGCAATGGGGATTCATTTTGGACAAGGCATAGAATTCCAGGATATACAATCTACAATCTAACACATTACAAAAGATCTGTAATAGATATATAGGTGTGTGTGTGTGTGTGTGTGTGTGTGTGTGTCACACACAATATAAGCCAAGCAATAAAAAGCTATAAGAAAAAACAAATAAGAGATATGAGGATGGGGTTTTTTTTCTATTTCACTAAACATCCAATTCTTACTCATTAAATTTTTAAATGCACTGAACTTTAACTAAATATCACCACTTACCTGTACTTCTCTGACAACCTGCAAACAATCAGGCAGGGAGAAGCCAATAGGTAGACCAACTTTAGCTGGTGTTTTGAATTTGTCTCCTATCTTAAATGGGACATCATCAAGGTAACTGAAAGTCCCTACAATCAAAAATAAAGTAGAAAATATCAGCAAAAATCTTATTTGTTTTGCTATAAACTTATGTCTAGGATACAACATTAATATATGCTATCCTAAGACTAGAAATTCCTTCTCTGACTGCTTACCTTCTCTCCTGACCTCTAAAGAAAAATCCTACTTGATCTTATTAGGGTTTATTTTCAATTATACATAGTGTAAAAGCCAAAGTACTCAGAGGACTAAAAGATCTCCTCAATGCTCATAACCTCTCTCCCTTCAATTCCTTGTAGTTGCCTCCTAGCTCACACTGCACTAAGTCACAGTCATAACTGGTTCAAATGCAAGTCAAAAATTCTGCACTGGCTGCTCTCTCTAACTGGGATGTTCTTCCCTCAGATATTCATGTGACTTATTCCATTACCCCCTTAAAGTATTTACTCAAATATTACAATCTCAATGAGGTTTACCCTGACCACCCTGTTTAAAATTACTACCCCAGCCCTAACTGGTTTGGCTCAGTAGATAGAACGTCGACCTGCCAACGCAAGGGTCCCAGGTTTGATTCTGGTCAGGGGCATGTACCTTGGTTGCAGGCACATCCCCGGTTGGGAGTGTGCAGGAGTCAGCTGATCAATGTCTCTCTCTCATCATGTTTCTAACTCTCTATCCCTCTCCCTTCCTCTCTGTAAAAAAATCAATAAAATGACTATCCCACCCTTACTGCAATACTCCCATGTTACCATCTATATTTTTCCCATAGCACTTACTCCCTTCTAACAAATTATATAATTCACTTTATAATGTGTATCTTGCCCAATGGAACATAAGCTCCTTGTAGGCAAGTATTTAAGATGATTTTACTCACACTAATGTAGTCTCAAAACCTACAACATTGCCTGGCACATATTGGGCATTTAGTAAATACTGTTGAATTGATGACAGAATCTCCACAAAAGAACCTCTTTGATTAGGATTTCTCTACTTCAGTAGGAATCACTTTTTAATTACTATAAAGAATTACTCGTTTTTTTGTTTTCAAGACTATATTCTGGATAGATGTATAAATATTTTAAGCACAGCACTTATAAAAAAAAGGAAAGCCCTGAGCAATGTTGCTCAGTGGTTAGAGTGTCTGCCCACATACCTACAGGTCACTGGTTCGATTCCTGGTCAAGGGCACATATCTGGGTTGTAGATTAGATGCCCGGCCCCAGTTGGGAAACAGGGGGAAAGCAACCAATCGATGTATCCCTCTCACTGAGATGTTTCTCCCTTTCTCTCTCTCTCCCCTTCCCCCTTCCACTCTCTAAAAATCAATGGAAAAAATAACCTCAGGTGATGATTAACCAAAAAAAAAAAAAAAAAAGGAACCATCAGAATCAGATTAGGGTTATCAAGAGACATAACTAAATGGCTTTAACTCCCTAAAGGTTGTCTGCCGACCTAGCCAGTGTGGCTCAGTGGTTGAGCATCAACCTATGAACCAGGAGGTCACAGTTTAATCCCCAGTCAGGACTCATCCCCAGGTTGCTAACTCAGGGTGCAGGCATGATACCCAGTAGGGGGCTTGGAGGAGGCAGCCAATCAATTATTCTTTCTTATCATTGATGTTTCTCTCTCTCCCTCTCCCTTCCTCTCTGAAATAAGTAAAAAATATCCTATAATATAAAAGGGTAATATGCAAATCAACCAAAGGGCGGAACCAGTCACTATGACACACACTGACCACCAGGAGGCAGAAAGACGCTCAATGCAGGAGCTGCCCCCTGGTGGTCAGTACGCTCCCACAGGGGGAGTGCCGCTCAGCCAAAAGCCAGGCTCACAGCTGGCGAGCACAGTGGCAGTGGTGGCACCACCAAGACAGAACTAAGGATGTCAGTCAGACATCCCCCAAGGGTTCCCGGACTTCGAGAGGACACAGCCAGGCTGAGGGGTCCCCGCCCCCACCCCCAGTGCACTAATTTCATGCACTAGGCCTCTAGTATTTAAATAAATAAATAAAGGTTGTCTGTCTATCACAGCTGAATAATACAGAAAGACCAGGACACCATCACAGATTTATAGAGTCAGACAAAAGGAGAGTGCCTCTTATATGACTCTCATTAGCTATACCAGAGGTGGGAAATGTCTGGCCCACAGGCTGTACAAGGCCCACGAAATCATTTGGTCTGGCCCTGCCAAGACATTAGGGGTGAGTTAATGAAATGTTTGATCAAATATAGCAGGCTAATATTTAAGTTTATAATTTTGTATGGCCCATGAATGATGTTATAAATATACAAATGGCACTTGGCCGAAAAGGGATTCCCTACCCCTGATCTATACACTCTAAACTGGACAATGGGTTCTTTCCTGGACCAGGTTTGTGGCCAAGTTACTGGCAGACCATCACAGACAATGATACATACTGGATAAAATGAGTTTGACCCTAGCCAGTATGGCTCAGTGCATCGGCCTGTGGACTGAAGGTTCCTGGGTTTGATTCCGGTCAAGGGCATATGCCCAGGTTGTGGGCTCGATACCCAGTAGGGGCCATGCAGGAGGCAGCCAATCAATGATTCTCATCACTGATATTTCTATCTCTCTCTCCCTCTCCCTTCCTCTCTGAAATCAATAAAAATATAAAAATAAGTAAAATAAAATGAGTTAGCGTCTTGGAATATTAGCAGCTACTAAAATAAGGTTTATTTCTGAGCCTCACACTAGTGTATTTTCTTGAGTACTAACAGACAGAATAAAAAACAATATACCTCTTCCATGAAGATGACTTCTTTCCCTTCTAAGAACTCTATAGATTTAAAGACCTAGCAAGGTCAAGATATATTTGTAATCTTGTCATCATTTCCAATCTTGTTGCAGATATTAGTCTGATACACCTGAAACCCTCCATCAGAAAAAAGACCCCTACTCTCCCCCTAGCTGGAATCAAAACATTCTGCAATTCAACTTGCAAATTAAATCCATAAGTATTCAATTTAATAATTTTTCTGGGGCATAACCATAATTATTAACACTAGGAAAATTTCCAAATTGGTCATACCCTTTTAAGTGCTATTTTCTCAGCTGGCAATACCTATCACATTCCCACCATTATTTATTTACTTGATTAAAAAATTTTAGTCCTTTAAGAATGAGCTTGCCCTGGCTGGTTTGGCTCAGTGGATAGAGCGTCGGCCTGTGTCCTGAAGGGTCCTGACTTGATTCCGGTCAAGGGCACATGCCTGGGTTGTGGGCTCCATCCCCAGTGAGGGGCATGCAGGAGGTGGCCGATCGGTGATTCTCTCTCATCATTGATGTTTTTTTCTTTCTTTCTCTCTCTCTCTCCCTCCTTCCCTCCCTACCTCTCCCTTCCCTTCCTCTCCGAAACCAATAAAAACATACTTTAAAAAAGAATGAGCTTAAGAACACCCTCCATCTCAGAACACCTAATTCATAACACCTCAGGTCTTACCTCTGTGTTATTAATAGTTCATTTCCACTGATAATATTTATCAAATGATGAGAAAGAATCATTGATCGGCTGTCTTTTCCACGCCCCCTATGGCAGATCATATTTCCCCCAGAGACTATAAGTGATCATTTAAATGTCCCTTAGTAAGGGATAAATGTCTCATCTCCACATCCCCCAAGTTCAGTATAATGTCTGTCAGATGAGATTTGCTCAATAAGTGAAGAACAAATAAAGAAGAATGGTCTTATACTTCTTTCATATTTAACTCTCAATCCCACACTAACTCACATTCAATTAATATTAAAATTCAAAATTATTTACCTAAAATGGCAAAGTTAGTCATGAAAATGTTTTAATAGAGCAAGACACAGCACATTTGTAAGATTCTGGACAAAGTCACAAAAATGTAACAGGTGAAAAAAAAATCACCTAGCTTGCCAACAAAATCAAGTGCTGATTACAACACTAAAACCTTCTGCCACTTATAAAATGCTTTATGCTATCGAGATTAAAAACAAAGCTCTTTTTAATTTTAAACCATTTTTATCTGTCTTCCATGAAAATGGGTGCTCAAATGTTCCTGAAAGTTATATTCTATCTTTGGCTAGTACCCCGATTAATTAAAAACAAAGCTGAAATTAGCATTTTCTAAGCAGTACTGGAAAGAATAAAATCAAGTTAACAATCAAAAAATTAAGTATTTTGCTTAAAATATGATACATATTACAAAAAAACCCTATCCATAGTAACACACACCTATACAAGTATAAGAAAATCTATCCACATTAATCCTAACAAAATTTTCTTAAAGAGTTCCATTATATGGTAATGAAAAATTTGGGGCAGGGGGCAATCTATAAAAAATACTAAAGATATCTGAGAATGAGAATATCTTTAAAAACGGTGTTCAGTTTCCTTGGAAACTGTAACAGTGTTACATATACCAATGACTTAATATTCTATAGATGGAATTAGGCCCTGGCTTAGGGATAGACAAGATCAACTAAAACACCGTTAAACAACTTAGCACCAGTTACAGGTATCTACTTTAAAAAGTAGTATCAGCCTGGCCAGCATGGCTCTGCATTTGCGCGTCAACCTATGAATCAGAAGATTACAGTTCAACTTCTGCTCAAGGCACATGCCCAGGTTGCAGGCTTGATACCCAGTGTGGGGCATGGAGGAGGCAGCCAATCAATGATTATCTCTCCCTCTCTGAAATCAATAAAAGTATGTTTTAAAAAGTAAATAAATAAAATAAAATTCAGTTTCATTTCACTAACGTCAATGCCATGGTGATTTAGCACATCCCCTAACCTTCCCTTAGTCCTTTAAACTTTGTTAACAGGGATTGAAAGTTGTGTGATTATTGGGAGGAGGGGATAGAAATAAAGAACAAAAAGGCATTTAAAGGGATGGCAACAAAAAAAAAACCTTTTGAATAATGGACATTTTGAATAATCACAATTCTGTGAGCATTGCAAAGAATATATTTTGCAAATACTAGTATAACCATGCCTTACGAACTGTTCATTTTTTTCAATATATCAGAATATCTATTTAAACATATCAATTTCTTGTTTTCTCAATACATTTTTTTTTAAATAGATTCAATAAAAACTCAACCTACATGGACCAGAGAATTAAGCATTGGGGCTATTTCCTGGCTCACCCCAAACACCTTTAGTTTCAGTCTTTATTACTGAAAATCTTTCTAAAACGTCCAAGCCCATTTTCCTATGTTCAATTTAGAAAACGAAAGGGTATCTCTGATAACTGCGGCTATGGCAGTCCTTGAAGTCAGGTTCTGCACATCACTTTGCATTATATCATGGTGGAAGAGACTGGGCTGCATGTGTAATGACTCATTATAAATTCTGGGAAGGCTTCACTCTGTTCTCTTTGTTTCTAAATTGCTAATATGCTTATGATCTTGCGACCTATTTGTTTCTGAAAAAAAAAGCTACAATTTCATGTGGAAGAGAAATTCCTAATAGAAGGAAACAAATGGATTATGCTTAATTCTGGTTTTACTGTTAATTCAAATTCATCCAAACAGGTTTTGAAAAAGAAGAACAGAATAGATCAAACTTAAAATTATGTGGAAAATTGCAATTTCATGATTGGCTATTACTACCTTAAAGGCTAAATCGGGTAACACTTGCAAAATCTGATGATAGATAGACAGAGTGAGTCTGTTTCTGTTTCTCTCTCTCTCTCTCTCTCTCTCTCTCTCTCTCTCTCTCTCACACACACACACACACACACACACACACACACACACATCTGCTCAGAGAATGTTAAGTAGGAAGGAAATGTTACTTATACCCTTACAAAAACAAGCCAGATAACCTGCAAAATGAGCTTTTTAATATACACTATAAGGCATTCAGTAAAAAATAAGACACACAAAGAAGCAAGAAAATATGATCCATCAAGAAAGGAACCAGTCATCAGGCTCAAATCCAGAGATGGCTAAGAAATTGGAATTATTAGAGTTTTAAAATAATTTTAATAAACATGTTAAAGGATCTAATGGAAAAGGTAAACGTGTGAGCAGAAGGGAAATTTCAACAGAGATGGAAATATAAAGAGACAACTGGAAATGGTAGAAATGAAAACAATGCAGTATCAGAAAAGAAAATTTTGATAGTTCATAAGCCAGGCTATTCACTAATCAGATGATAATACTCAGCAGAGGAAAGAATCAGAGAACTTAGGTCAAAAAAAATTTTTTTTAACTGAATGGTGCCTGGCCAGCTGATTGGAGCGTGTCCCATACACCAAAAGGTTGTGGGTTCTACTGTCTAGTAGGGGCACCTTCCCTAGTCAGGACACATAGCTAGGTTGCAGGTTCGATCCCTAGTAGGGGCATGTTCAGGAGGCAACCAATCAGTGTTTTTCTCTATCTCTCCTTCTCCCTTCCTCTCTAAAAAGCAATAAAAACATATCCCCAGGTAAGGAATTGAAAAAATTATTTAACTGAATAGAAACACAAAGAGAGAAAAAAATGAAACAAAACCTTAAGAGATCTCTGGAACATTATCAAACAACCTAATGCATATGTAATTAGAGTTTCAAAAGATTAAGAGAAAGATAATGGGGCAGAAGAAATGTGATGAGATAATGGCTGCAAATTTTGCAAAAGTGATAAAAAAAAAATCAACCCACAGATCGCAGAAGTTTAGCTAACTCTAAGCAAAATAAATACATAGAAATCGCACCAAGGTACATAATAGTCAAAATGTTGAAAACAAAAAAATAAAGAGAAAATCTTGAAAAAAGGTGGCAGCATATTAACATACAGGAGAACAATTAAATGATGGTCAACTTCTCTACATTAACACTATAAAGCATTAACAGATAAACATTTAAAACCTTTTTCTATAATATAAAATACCTTTTTTTAATTACTAATCAGAAAAAAGTATTTCAATATCTTAGCAGAAATTAAACCAAGAGCAAAATGCACCTCTTTAGAGGTTAGCTTAATGGTCATAAATTGGACAGCTTTCAAAGGGGGAAGTTTACTTTTATTAAGTCCAATTATAGGAACATGTTTTCCTAAATTAGAATCTCAAGGTACTTTTTTCAGATATTAAAAAAGTACTTTGTTGAAATATTTATTAGAATCTCTTAAGTCACTTCTGGAAAATAACTTTTTTCAGATGAAACAAGTAGTTAATGAGCTAAAAATTAAAGAGGATTGCCCTAGCTGGTTTGGCTCAGTGGGTAGTGTCTGCCCTCAGACTGAAGGGTGGGAGTTGATTCAGGTCAACAGCAAATACCTAGCTTGACCCGAATCAACCCTGGCTCCCAGCCCCCACTGGGGCACATGCAGGAGGCAACCAGTGTCTCTCTCACATTGATGCTTCTCTCTCTCTCTCCCTCTCCCTTCCACTCTCTCTAAAAATCAATGGAAAAATATCCTCGGATGAGTATTAACAAAACAAAAAATTAAAGAGGATTGACACTTTAAAGCACTATAATCCAAGAAAGGCCTGATTTAAACTAAGCCAAGGGTATATAATGTACATAAGGACATTATTTTTAAAGGTCTTTGAAAAGTAACTGTTTATATCTCTCATTGTGCTACTTAAGAACACAGTATATGGCCGAAACCGGTTCGGCTCAGTGGATAGAGCGTCGGCCTGCGGACTGAAAGGTCCCAGGTTCAATTCCGGTCAAGGGCATGTACCTGGGTGGCGGGCACATCCCCAGTAGGAGATGTGCAGGAGGCAGCTGATCGATGTTTCTCTCTCATCGATGTCTCTAACTCTCTATCTCTCTCCCTTCCTCTCTGTAAAAAATAAATAAAATATATAAAAAATAAAAATAAAAACCCAACCAAAGTCACTAAAACTCAAGTAGGAGCTCAGAGTATTAAAGCAGAAGAAGCCAAAGAGAGAAAGAAATTTTTTTCTCAAATTTTACTCAGGTAGAATGTTTCATTCAACAATAAAACTCTGGTTAGGAATGTAAGAGATAGAGTAAGTTCCTAAAAAGCCTTTATTGATTAGACAACCTAAGATTATAGTCTCTCTAAATGGTTTAACGGAAACACATAACCTGGGGTCCAACTTATTTTCACTCCAATCAAAAAAGGAGTTCCCTAAGGTTAAAGATAGAAAGCTTTTCTTTTTAAATAAGACTCTTAGTTTAAATTTTTAATTTTTGCTATTTCCTCTCACAGGGTGTTTGCTCTCAGTCCTTGGCTCTGTCCTCTCTTTTCTCCTAAAAAAGAGAGGCAGAGGCAACTTCAGATCTGCCTCTCTTATCATTTAAATACAATCATGGGTCACTTAACAACAGAAATACATTCTGACGCATTGGTAGGTGGTTTTATCACCATAAAAACATCATAAAATGCATTCACACAAACCTAGGTACTACAGCCCACTACACATATAGACTATATGGTATAGCCTTATTGCTCCTAGGCTACAAATCTATATGTACAGCATGTTAATGCACTGAATACTGTAGGCCACTATAGCACAATGGTAAGTATTTGTTTATCTAAATGTAGAAAAAGTACAAAAATATTATATAAAAGATAGAAAACGATACACCTGTGTAGGGCACTAACCATGAACAATGCTTGCAGGACTGAAAATTGCTCTAAGTCAGTAAGTGAGTGGTGAGGGAATGTAAAGGCCTATGATATTACTGTAGAATTTGTAAACACTATACATTTAGACAATTCATTTAAAAATTTTTCTTCAAATTTACCTTCGTTTTACTGTAACTTTTTAACTTTATAAACTTTGTAATTTTTTTAACTTTTCAACTCTTTTGTAATAACACTTAGCTTAAAACACAAATACACTGTACAGCTGCACAAAACTATTTTATTTATATACTACGGGCCCAGTGCACGAATTCATGCACCTTGAAAGGAACTGTAGACCACAAGGCTGCAGTAGGCACAGGGGCGGGTCTTGGCCTATCCTCCATGCCCCTGCCCAGTCCTCCCGCTGTGTTCCCCCCCAGCCCCGTCCGCAGGCAGCCCCGCTCCCGCCGCCACAACTCCCACACGCTGATGGCACTGGCCCCACTCGCACCTGCTGAAGGTGCAGAGCTATTGGGGCTGGCGCCAGCAGTGGGTGCAAGCAGGGCTGGCACCATCAGTGATGCGAGCGGCAGCTGCTGCCCCGATCTCCCCTCGGGAGCCGGGGGAGGTGGAGAAGCCCTAAGGGGTAATTGGGGCCAGCAGCCACCACTCAAACCCACTGATGGAGCGGAGCGATTGGGGTCGGCACCGGGTGCCAGCAATGGGTGCGAGTGGCAGTGCCAGCAGCGGATGCAAGCAGGGCGGGCACCGGCAGCAGGTACAAGCGCCAGTGGGACCGTGGTGCACGGGAGCAAAGAATTTTCAGTAACACCAGAGGCTCACCCTGATGACAGTGACCAGCGCCCCGCCTTGGTCTGGCGCCCCCGGTCACCTGCTCCACCATCCCGCCGTGGCTGACACCAGCCATGTCCCGCGCACGCCCCCTGGTGGTCAGCACATGTCATAGCGACTGTTTGTTCGGTTGTTCTGCCATTTGGTCTATTTGCATATTAGCCTTTTATTATATAGGATTCTTAATTCTATAAGCTTTTCCCTATTTAAAAATTTTTTAATTTTTTAATTTTATTATTTTGTTGTTGTTAATCCTCACCCAAGGATCTATTGATTTTTAGAGAGAGTGAAAGAGAGGGAGGGAGGCAAAGAGAGAGATAAACATTAATGTGAGAGACATCAATTGGTTGCCTGATTTGTTGCCTCCCACACGTGCTCTAGTCGGGTTTGGGTCAGGGTTAGGATTAGCAACTGCAGCTGGGGATCAAACCTGCAACCCAGGTATGTGTCCTCAATCATGAATCAAACCTGAGACCCTTTGGTGCACAGCTGATGCTCTAAATCAGCGGTCTCAACCTGTGGGTCGCGACCCCTTTGACGGTCGAACAACCCTTTCACAGGGGTCGCCTAAGACCATTCTGCATATCATATATTTACATTACGATTCATAACAGTAACAACATTACAGTTATGAAGTAGCAACGAAAATAATTTTATGGTTGGGTCACATGAGGAACTATATTTAAAGGACCAAAAGGTTGAGAACCACTACTCTAAATATTGAGTCACACCGGCCATGGCTTTTTTTTTTTACTTTTTTAAAATTTTTTGTTAAAAACTAAGACAGAGCCCAGTGTGGCTCAGTGGTTGAGCATCAATCCATGAACCAGGAGGTCATGGTTCAATGCCTGGTTGGGGAACATGCCCAGGTTGCGGGCTTGTCACCAGTGTGGGGCATGCCAGAGGCAGCCAATCAATGATTCTCTCTCATCACTGATGTTTCTCTCTCCCTCTCCCTTCCTCTCTTAAATCAATAATAAAAAATATATATATATTTTAAAATAACAAACAAAGAAACTAAGACAGAGCCTTGGCTGGGTAGCTCAGGTGTTCGAAGCACAGTCTCACACATTCAAAGACTGGGGATTCAATTCCCTCCCAGTAGAACTCCTAAAGGAGGCAACCAATTGATATTTCTCTCTCCCATCAATACTAGTATTTCTCTCCCGATCTCTTTCTCTCAAATCAATTTTTAAAAAAACCCAACATATCCTCCTCAGGTGAGAACTAAAAAACACACACTAGCCTACACAGAGTCATCAGGAGCATCAGCATCACTGTCTTCCACATCCACATCTTGTCCCACTACAAGGTCTTCAAGGGAAGTAACATGCTTGGCGCTGTCATCTCCTATAATAACAGTGCTGAATTCTAAAATACCTCCTGAAGGACCTGTATTGGGCTCTTCTTGAGGAGGTGTCAATCTTCAGAAAACATGTCCACGGGGTTTGCTTGGTTTCTTTTTTCCATCAGATTTGCTTCTAAGCAAATACTGCACCATAAACATTCCTGTTAATGAAAACCTTGCAGTGTTGAGGTCCATGTTTTGAACTTTTTAAGGAGCTTTTTAAGGTTTACAAAAGCTTTTGCTAAACCCTCCACTGTAAGTTTTCTTGGGGGGGGGAGGGATCTTCTTTTTTCTCTCCTGCAATTTCGCTTTCTCTTGCCTCACTTTCAGCTATGTGTTCCTGTTCCAATTACAATTAACTCCTCATTAGTCAATTACTCAGGAACCACCTTTAAGAGCTGCTCAATGTCAACCTTATCCAGACAGGTTAAAGTTGCTTGCCATCTTTACCACAACTTGTTGATTTTTGCAACCTCCTCATGCTTGGCAAATCCTCTGAAGTCACAGATGAACCTCTTGAATGTCTGCTTCCAGATGCCATTCATAACTCCTTGGTGACACCACCCCAAGCTCAAGCAAGTTTCTTGTTGCAGTCATAGATGTTATAATCCTTCCAGAATTGCATCAGTGTCTTCCTCAGCTGCAGCAAAAGCCTGGGCAAAGGTCCTCTTCAGGTGATAGGCCTTAAAAGTTACTATAATTCCTTGACCCATTGATTGCATCAAAGAGTGGTATTTGGCAGGAGATTTGATTTTGGGATGAAGATCACCAATAAAAAGAGAATGTTCAGGAGGGCTATTAGCAATACATGAAATCTTAAAATAGTACTTCTCCATTTTGCTAGCAAAGCAGTTCAGGAGAGCATCTTGAAAGAGGAGCTTGGTCATCCATGACTACTTACAGTTTCTGTGGTACACTGGCAGTGGGTGCTAAATGATATGTTTCAAGATCCTGGGGTTCTCACTGTGCCAAATCAGAAAGGGTTTCAATTTGTAGCCTGCAATATTGCTCCCAAGCAAGACTGTCCTGTTCTGCCCTGACTGGTTTGGCTCAGTGGATAGTGTCGGCCTGCGGACTGAAGGGTCGCAGGTTCGATTCTGGTCAAGGGCATGTACCTTGGTTGCGGGCACATTCCCAGGAGGGATGTGCAAGAGGCAGCTAATCGATGTTTCTCTCTCATCGATGTTTCAAACTCTCTATCCCTCTCCCTTCCTCTCTGTAAAAAAATCAATAAAATATATTTTTTAAAAAAATTTTTTTAAAAAAAGACTGTTCTGTTCTTACTGGTAAAAAGCCTCGAAACTTGGCACTTATTTAGTCTCCTTAATAGAAGTAAGTCCCTTAGGCATCTGCTTCCAGAATAGGGAGGTTTCATCCATATTGAATATTTGCTCTGGCAAGTAATTTTCCTCCACAATCAGCATATCTAGTGTTTCCAAAATTTCTTCAACCTTTACATCTGTCAGACTAACTCACCATTCACTTTTTCGTTATGTAATGAATAACAATTCTTGAATCATTTAAACCACCTGGAGCTAGCAGTAAATACAACATTATAGTCAGGTCCAGGCTTTTCTTTCAAAATCACAAACTTTTTTTTTTTAATATATTTTATTGATTTTTTACAGAGAGGAAGGGAGAGAGATAGAGAGTTAGAAACATCGATGAGAGAGAAACATCGATCAGCTGCCTCCTGCACATCTCCTACTGGGGATGTGCCCGCAACCCAGGTACATGCCCTTGACCGGAATCGAACCTGGGACCTTTCAGTCCGCAGGCCGACGCTCTATCCACTGAGCCAAACCGGTTTAAATCACAAACTTTTTGATTTGCCTGTGATCATCACAGTGCTGAGAGGGTAGATACACTTACAGTCTGGTCATTAGAAGTTTTTCCATGTCTGTTATAAGCCCTTCTCAAATTTTTGTTAGTCTTATTGCCTTCAATGACATAGATCCTTAAAACAATTTCCATCACTTTGTTCTTGTTCTTCAAGATTATATGATCAGCCTGGCCAGTGTAGTTCAGTGGTTAAATATCAACCCTAAGAACTAGGAGGTCAGGGTTCCATTCCCCGTCAGGGCACATGTCTGGGTTGCAGGCTTAATCTCCAGTAGGGGTTTGCAGGAAGCAGCAGATCAATGATTCTCTCTCATCACTGATGTTTCTCTCTCTCTCTCCCTCTCCCCTCCTCTCTGAAATCAATCAAAATATATACGTATATATATAAAAGATTATATGATCACTCAATTTCATTTCTAGAGCAATCACTCAATGTGGTTGCTTAGTGATAACATTAGCAGTGGATATTTGTACACTAGAGGCCATGATGAGCAAAACAACACAAGATTAAATCAAGCACAAGAGAAAATGATGCAATCAAGAGATGCAGCCCTAGCTGGTTTGGCTCTGTGGAAAGAGCATTAGCCTGCAGACTGAAGGGTCCCAGGTTCAATTCAGGTCAAGGGCACATTCCCACGTTGTGGGCTAGATCTCCAATAGGGGGTGTGCAGAAGGCAGCCAATCAATGATTCTCTCTGATTATTGATATTTCCATATCTCTCTCCCTCTCCCTTCCTCTTGCGGGCTTAATCCCCAGTAGGTAGCCAATGATTCTCTCTCATTATTGATGTTTCTATTCTCTCTCTCTCTCTCTCTCTCTCTCTCTCTCTCTCTCTCTCCCCCGCCCCCTTCCTCTATGAAATCAATAAAAATATATTAAAAAACAAACAAAAAAAGAGGTGCAGTATACATGAGATGTCTAAGTCTGCTCCTAGTGTAACAGAGCATACTGTGCTATGGCAAACTTCTTTTTATGTAAAAAAAAGTTTTTTTATATAAAAAAAGCATATACAGTATATTCTAAAATAATAAAAAGTGCCTTGGCCGGTTTGGCTCAGTGGATATAGTACCGGGCTGCAGACTGAAGGGTCTGGGGTTCGATTCCGGTCAAGGGCACATGCCCAGGGTTGCCGGCTTAATCCCCAGTGTGTCTGTGAGTGTGTGTGTGTGTGTGTGCGCGCGCTCTCTCCTCCTCTCCCTTTATGAAATAAAAATATTTTTAAAATAAAAAGTATAATATAGTAAATTCATAAACCAATAGCACAGTTGTTTACTATTATTATCAAGCATTATGTACTGTGTATAATTGTGTATTATTATGAAGTGTCTTGCTTATACCAACATCACCACAAACAAAAGTAATGCATTTTTGTGCTACATGACGACAGCTACAACATCACTAGGTGATAAGAATTTTTCAGCTCCATTATAATTTTATGGGACCACCATCCTATATTCAATCTGTTAACTACAACATCATTATGTTGCACTTTACTGTGCTTTGAAGGAGCCCTGTCATGATCCTTACACAGGATAACTTACCTGGCAGATCTGATGGCTCACCTGTACTAGTATATAAAATGCAAATTCCAGAATTTCAATGACTTAACTCCAAAGGGATTTAACAAAATATATGCAAGTAATGAGTGTAAGTATATATACAATGGCGATTCGAGATATTAAAGCTGTTGTATAGTGTATATAAGCAAGCTGACAGCGCAGTGCCTGCTGTACCACCCTGATTGAGGTGAGTCACACAAACAATTTCATAATCAGAAGAGCAGACCAACACATGTTGCCAAGTTGTCTAGCTAATCATTCTTACAATGACATGATTTATAAAATGAAAGATCAGTTTTAAAACCCTTTTAAAAATAATTGTTTTGTTTGGATATTTCTGTTCTTTGATTCTTATCTTCTACTATATGAAAAGAGGTCTTTAATTATGACTTCTTAGGCACCTCCATTCCTTCCAAGTGCAAATAATAAAGTTTATAAATGCCATATCTTAGAAAAAGATGGTAAACTATTAGTCTCTAGTGCAAAACTGTAATTACTCCTATTGGTACTTCTATAATACATTGATCTACTGATCATGGTTTACTTGTAGTATATTACTTCCTTTTGGGGAGGGGCAACTTAATCAAAATATTAGCTAAAGGTTTAGAATTTTTCATACCTGATATGGACAAGAGCTATGACCAGGGAATGATAAATATTTCAAAATACTGCCAAAGAACAATGAGGCCCTTGCCAATGTGGCTCATTGATTAAAGCCCCAGCCCATGCACCGAAGGGTCTCAGGTTTGGTTCAGATCAGGGCACGTATACCCAAGGTTGTGAGTTCAATCCCCAGTTGGGGTGGGTGCATGAGGCAACCAGTCACATTAATGCTTCCCCCCCACCTTCCCTCTTTTGAATCAACAAAGAAAACATCTAACAGTGAGGATTTTAAAAAAAGAACAACAAAAAGAGGCAGCCTCCCTAACCAACTCTGGTAGTTATAAGTACAATAAAACACAGAGAGACTATCCATTTGAGGAAATATTTCAATATTAAAGCTATCTATAGAAAAGACTCATATAGACACAGAGAACAGACTGCCGGTTGCCAACGGAAAGGGAGGTTGGGGGACTGGATAAAAAAGGTGAAGGGATTAAGAAGTAAAAATGGGCAGTTACAGGATAGTCACAGGGATGTAAATTACAGCATCAGGCATACAGTCAATAATATTGTAATAACAATGTATGGTGTACTTGAAATATTTGGGGGACTACCTTGTAAAGTATATGATTGTCTAACCACTATGCTGTACACCTGAAGCTAATACAGAATACCGAATGTAAATAGTAATGGGGAAAAAAATTCCAAAGTAAAAAATACATATATTAAAGTTATCTGAAGCCCTAGGGAATGTATGTGCTACCTTGTACACTTTTATTTTCCTCAAGCTGCTCATTTGAATAAACAAAAAGGAGCACTTAAATAAGTGATTTCGAATTTCTGATCAAATCAAAACTTAAAGCATATCTAATAGTCTACTTACCATGAAAATCTGCACCCAACTTCTTAGAAGCCATTTAGAATCTGAAAAACAAAGAAATATTTTTTAGACTCATGATATCTTGAGAAAATATAAACAAATCATTACAAGAAAATTGGCTAGGTGGCTTAGTTGGTTAGAGCATCTTCCTGATTTGCCAAGGTTGTAGGTTCAATCCCCAGTCAGGGCACACACAAGAATCAAACAGTGAATGCACAAATAGATGGAATAACAAATTGATGTTTTTCTCTCTCTAAAATCAACAATAATAAAAAAACTTAAAAAAAAATTTTTTTAAAAAGAAAGAAAATTGAAGCTATAAAAAGGAAACCAGAAGACTAATAGGTAACAGGACTGACATAGCCCTCAAACTTCTCAGTTCCAAAGTCTCAAAAAAGAAAGCAGAGCCTGGCCAGTGTTGCTCAGTGGTTGAGAATCCATCTATGGCATGATTAGAGTCCAGGTCAGGGCACGTGCCCAGGTTGCAGGCTCAATCCCCAGTAAGGGGCAAACAGGAGACAGCCAATCAATGATTCTCTATCATCACTGATTTTTCCATCTCTCTCTCCCTCTCTGAAATCAATAAAAATATATTTTTTAAAAAAGACAAATTTCTGAGGTGGGAATGAATGACATACAACCTTTGTACTGTTTTAATTTTGTATAAATTTTTTTAAAAATGAAGGGGGGGAAATCATAAAACCACACATCTAGCTTAATATTATCTTTGCACTTTCAACCCCTAGATAAGGAAGTAGGTGCAAAGTCTTTTCTTACACAAATACTCTCAGCTATTCAACCTAAAGTTTATCTCCCTTGATATGGTATGGTGTTTAATTTACCTAAGACATAAGAAGAAAAAAATTAAGACTAAGTATATGAATTTATGGTATGGTATCTATTAGCCAGTACTATAGCATATTACAAGGCATCATAGTGAAAACATTTTTATTTTCCACTGTAACCTTTTTTTAAAGTAAATATACTGTACCTATTTGTAAAAATTACTCAAAACAGAATAAAAATCTGCAAAGGATCTTTTTTTTTCAGTTTTTTTAATCCTCACCCAAGGACATGTTTTTATTGATTTAGAGAGAAAGGAAAAACATTGATCAGGTGCCTGCAGTACTCGCTCTGACTGGGGAACGAACCTGCAACCTCGGTATGTACCCTGATAGGAAAATGAACCCGCAACCTTTTGGTGTACGGGATGACGCTCCGACCAACTAAGCCACTGTCCCAATTAAGCTCCAATTAATTGATTATCTGCCACCCAACCAGAGCTTGGATTTTTTTTAAAAAAAGAAACAGAGCCCCAGCTGGTTTGGCTCAGCAGATAGAGCGTCGGCCTACAGACTGAAGGGTTGTAGGTTCGATTCCGGTCAAGGGCATGTACCTGGGGTGGAAGCACATGCCCAGTGGGGGGCATGCAAGAGGCAGCTGAATCGATGTTTCTGTCTCATTGATGTTTCTACTAACTTGCTATCCCTTTCCCTCTCCCTTCCTCTCTGTAAAAATATCAATATATATATCAAAGAAACAGACAAGTTAATTTTAAAATTTACACGGAAAGGCAAAGGAAATATAATAGCCAAAACAATTTTGAAAAAGAAGAAAGTTGGAGAATTTACCATTAACTTACTATGAGGCTACACTAATTAAAAGACAGTGTGGAAATGGCATAATGATATCATTATACCCACCCTTAATCCATACCTTGCAATATTTATACAAATTAACTGAGAAGGATGGAAAGATCCTAGCTAAGGGCTACAGGGGTTCTTTTAGGGGTGATTTTCAAAGAAGCAACAAACCATAATGAAAATGATTTAAGCTTTTATATGTGCAGCAGACATTTCATAGGCTCTTACAGGCTCTAGAGTCATCATTATGCAGATAAACCACAACAATACAGTGAGACTTTTGAACCTAGAAGCCAGATTCTTGACAGCCTGAACCTTCCCACATAGGCACATACCAAAAATGTGTTTTTTCTTAAATCTTTGATGGGAAAGAAGCAGTATCTAAGCATCCAACCATGAGAGCTGTGAATATGCTCAGGAAATGAGCATTTTCATCTTGGTGTCCTAATACTTATTGGTATTATTGGATATCATCGGTCATCAAAGAAGCAGCTGTTTTTGAGAGGCAAATGGCTGGGGAGAGGCTGCTTGAGCTCCTGATTTAATACATAATTTTGGAAACCAGCTAACATCAGGGATGTTTTAAAGAAGCTCTATCATAATGATATCACCTCACACCTGTCTGAAAGGCTATCATCAATATATCAACTAACAAGTACTGATGAGGATGTAGAAAAGGGAACCCTCATACACTGTTGGTGGGAATGCAGATTGGTGCAACCACTGTGGAAAGTTACCTCAAAAAAACTAAAAGTTATTGCCTTATGACCCAGTGATTCCACTTCTGGGAATATACTCAAAGAAGCCCGAAACAATAATTCGAAAAAATATATGCACCCCTATTTCACTGCAGCGTTGTTTAGAATAGCCAAGATTTGGAAGCAACCCAAGTGTCCATCAATAGATGAGTAGATAAAAAAGCTGTGGTATATTTACACAATGGAATACTACCACTGACGTAAAAAGAAAGAAAATTTTACACTTTGCAACAGCATGGATGGATCTGGAGAACATTATGATAAGTGAAATAAGCTAGTCAGAGAAAGACAAGTACCATATGATTTCACTTATATGTGGAATTTCATGAACAAACTGAATTACCACACAAAACAGAGACAGGCTCATAGATAAAGAACATGGAGATAGCTCTGGGGTGGGGTCAGGAGGTGAGGAAGGTGGAGAGATTGAACGAAAAACAGAGAACTCATGGACATGAACAACAGTGTGGAGACTGGGGCAGGGGGGAGTGAAGGTGGTAGAGAGCATAGAGGGGATAAACAGTGATGGAAAAAGAAAAATAAAACAAAATAAAAAATGTTTAAAAAAGAAAAATATAAATAGAACCAAGATGGTGGAGTTGATAAATGCCTGTACTCGTTGCCTCCCATAACCACATCAAAATTACAACTAAAATATAAAACAACCATCATTCGGAACCACCCGAAACCTGGCTGAATGGAAGTCCTATAACTAGAGAAGAAGAAAGCACATTGAGACTGGTAGGAGGGGTAGAATGGGCCGGTCCAACACCCACGTGTGCCATTTTTTTAATTGGGAAGAAAATCATCTCTGAGGAGGCCACCCATGAGGAACAAGAGGTCCTAGCCCCACACCAGACCCCAGTCCAGGTCCCAGAGCTGGGAAGAGAAGTCCCCCGCATCTACAGGCTGTAAAAACCAGCAGGGATTGTGGCTGAGTGACAAGGAGGCTGCTGAAAACCCAGGTGTCCCATTTAAAGGGCCTGTGCAAGAACTTACTTGAACTTCCAGCACCAGGTGGCTTTGGGGAACCCAGACACATATGGGGAGGAACTGGATTGTCTGGCATTGGGGCAGGAACTTGGGGGTGGCTTTATCCCAGACGGGGTGCTCACAGGGGTCATTGTTCCTGTGCTGGAACCTCCCTTCGCAGGGCTGACTGGCAGCCTATCTTGAGTCTCCATCAGCCTGGAGCACACTGTTTGCTCTGCCTTGGTGATTCCCTGAGACCCTGCCCCATCCAATTTGCAGCCCCACCCAAGCTGTTTGTAGCAGCTTTTCCATTTGAATGGCCTGTCCTGGCTCAGGTTTCAGACTTTGCTAAAATCTCTCAAACAAGCTACAGCTTGGTGACAGTGTACCCCAAACCTATCAATAAAAGACCCAAGACCTGGCACTAACTTTGCTTCACTGCTGGGCCTCCAAGTCATCTGCAAATCCCTCTGTAGCTCTTGCCAGGTGACCCCAGGTAGTGGCTGACTTTGCACCTCCCTGGAGGCCCTAGAGTCAGTGCGCCCAGTGGACAGCTTCAGATCATACTAGGTTACAACTCTACACATCCACAAGTGACACACTCAAGAGGCAGACTCAGTGAGCACCAAAGCCCCACTGAAGCAAGCCCTGGTCCAAGTCTTTGACATTCTCACTAAGATCCTTAGAAGTCTCACGACAGGTCATAAATTGAAAGGATATTTGCAACCCATAAATTAACAAATAAGTAGTATTCAAAGTATATAAAGAATTCTTAAAAATCAATCAGAAAAAGAAACAACTCAATAAAAATAGGCATAAAACTTCACAGGAACACAAATGGCCAATGAACATCTGAAAAGATGCTCAATTTCATAAAATGCTAATAAAAACATAATAGATACCATTTCAAACACACTAGATTAGAAAAAAATTTTCAAGTCTGACAATATCGTATTAGGGAGGAAGTGAAGCAACCAAAACACACACTGCTGGCTCTTGACTCCATAAGCACAATATTCACATTTACCATGAGCCAATTCAATGACTCAAAAACTGGAAGTGTTTGGTAAGTATTAGGCAACTGATAATGACCAATCCAGAATTCTGAGAACATGTTCGGATTACTGCCAAATACAAATTTTGGCCCTTAATAAACTAGGTCCAACCTGACTCAGCAATACAAGTAAGAAAACTTTTAGTCCCTTATCCAGTTTCTCTAGCTTATTTTGTTAAGTACAAAAATAGTCATTTACTCCTAGAATACTGATGACATCTTAATTGACTTAAAATTTTAGTGAAGTGCTTATCATTATAGTCACACTACTATTTCAATGAGAAGGAGTTTTAAAAGACATAACTTTAAAATTAAAAAGTGCTTACACTTTAAATTTATTTGACAGGAATTAGAATGGCTCTGTGACCACATAAAAGGGACAAAATGGTGTAATAGATGGGTATTAAAATTAGACAAATCTAACCACTTTATAGCTGTAACCTTAAATTACTTAATTCTCTGATCCTCAACACTGAAAAGGATGCATATCATAACCTGCCTACCAGATCGAACTGTAAGGATTAAGTTATGTAAAGTGTTAACAATGGCTAGCTCATCAGCATACACCCAGTGTTAGCACCTTTCCCTTTGGAAATCTTGCTACCTTCACCTAAATTTTTAAAGCCTGAAATGACAACTCTCAATTTATAGGAAAACATTACTCTTACATTCAAATTATTTTCCAATACTATAAGAAATTGTGGCTATAGGTTAGAATCTGCTCCTTACTTCTTTCTCTAACTGAAAAGCTTTTTTGTATAAGCAATTAAGATTCTGGAAAAGAGGATAAATTTTTTCACTTATCTTCATGATACAGAAGTAGGGATTCTCATGCTATATGAGAAACTAAATCCAGTTAATTTCTAAACTTCAAATATTTTTCCCCTAAGAAAAAGCTTATTTAATACATTAAGATACTAAACAATACCTTATGCATGTATTGAGAAAGATTGTTTAAGGAAAATTACCTGATTAATGATGAACTGATGGTTGGTTTTATGGTTGGTCTATGGGAAAAAGTTCACACTAAAATAATCTACATGTGAAAAAACTCCAAACATTAAACAGTATCATCAGAGAACAGGAAATATTTATAATACTGACAACTACACTCTGGGCTAATGAAAATTCACCTATAATGCAGAAAATACTTGAGAGAATTTTAGTCACTGAATTAAGCTTTGAAATCTCATTTTAAATACCTTACTCTAGTCAAGACAAAAAGAAAAGATAAACAAGATAAAGTGACATTTGCCAGTCATAGATAAATGTGATCCAGCAACCATTATTGAGAATTGTTTACCAACCTAATATTATTTTATCAGGATACTGTGACTGTCTTCTTCAAAATCAAAATGAAAAATAAAATCTCTCAGATATACATAAAATATGCCATAATGAGGTAATGCATCAAATACAAAAGAAAAATTCAGAAAGTTCTTTTATTCATATACTTTAATTTTCTTCCTGTCTTTATTTCTAAAACTAGAGGCCCGGTGCATGAATTCATGCACGGGTGGGGTCCCTTGGCCTGGCCAGTGATGGGGCCGATCAGGGAGGCCAGCCAGCCATGGAGAGGGACCACAGGAAGTTGGCCCCAGCAGCAAGCTAACCAATAGCCGATTCTGCGAGGAACAGGCTCCCTGCTCCCTCCTGTCTGGGTCCGGGGTGCAGGAGAACCAGATTTGGAGCTGTCAGGGCCCCAACAACAAGGTCTGGGTTAGTACGCATCATAGCTACTGGCCAGAAGTCTGGTCGTTCTAGTTGTTCCATCATAACGGTCACTTAGGCTTTTATATGTATATATATATATATAGGTAACACTTTATCTTCCAATGAGGCCATAGCAAGTTATTTGCTACGCAGTGATTGAGATGCTCACTAAAGAAACAAACTTTCCCATTTCCATAATTCTAATGACTTATTAATGCAAAAATAGGCATTCAATAAATGTTTAAAAAGTAACAGAAAGAATAGGGCAGAAAAAAAATGAATAGGATGGGTTAGAAACAAAAATTTAATTTATAAAATTCCACTTAAAGCCCTGGCTGGGTGGCTCAGTTGGTTAGAGCGTCATCAAGATATGCCATGGTTGTGGTGCATCCTGGTCAGGGCACATACAAGATACAACCACTGTCCTGGCCAACTGTGGCTCAGTTGGTTGAGCACTTGGTTCAATTCCCAGTCAGGGTACATGCCCAGGTTGTGCACTCTATTCCCAGTGGGGGTCTTGCAGGAAGCAGTCCATCCATTTCTCTCTCTCTCTGCCCCTCTCCCTTCCTCTCTCTAAAATCAATAAAAAAACATAAAATAATCAACCACTGGATGCATAAATTAGAACAACAAACTGATGTTTCTCTCCCCCCTCCTCTCTCTAAAATCCTATATAATAAAAGCCTAATATGCAAATTGTCCTCTCAGGGAGTTGTTCAAACGGAAGTTGGACTGGGAGACCTCAACTGGAAGACCAGGAGTTCGACTGCTCACTATGACATGCACTGATCACCAGGGGGTGACACAGCGCTGGCAGTGGGCAGCACCTCCTCCCGATGGGCCCCCAAGAGAGCAGGACCGCGGCAGGATGGTGGAGCAAGTGAGCGGGCGGTGCCAGGCCAAGGCCGGTGCAGGGGGGGGGGGGGGGGGCGGGGGTGGGGGGCCTCCCGCCCTGCCAATGACCCTGCAAAAAACGAACAACAGCAGCACAACAGTGGCGGTAGGGAGCGGGGCTGCTGCCCAGCTCCTAGGCACTGAGAGCCCAACCCTGATCTATCGCCCGCAGGTGGGATGGTCAAGTAGGTGAGGGAGTGGCGCCAGGTCAAGGCAGGGTGCCACGTGGGGCTGCAAGGCTGGAGGCATAAGGTGAATCCTGATCTCTGCAGGCTACCCCAAGAGACCCCCCCCACCCCCGCCACCTGTGTACAAATTTGTACACGGCGACTCTAGTCAATAAATAAAAAATTTGAAATTCTACTTCAAAGTAAATAATAACAAATTTCAGAGGGGGGGGGCAGGAAGTGATTAACCAAAGAACTTATATGCACATATGCATAACCCATGGACAGACAATAGTGCAGTGAAGAAGGGGAGTCAGGAGTAGGGTAGTGGGAGTAAGTGGGGGTTAAAAAGGGGACATCTGTAATACTTTCAACAAAAAGATAAGTAAATAAAAAAGTTAATGCAGACAATGTAATTCTTTAGACTTTGGACACTTTCAGCCCAAAACATTTGCTATAAAAATTCAGAAAGAAGAGCTGGCTATCACTAAAGACTAAGTGCCCTGCTTTCCCCACCACCAAATCTGATAAAATTTTTATAAAGAGAAACGTCCACTGTATCTAACCTAATTCTCAAATACTAATACACAACTGAGGATAGAGAGATAACACTCATTTAATAGTTAACTAAATGACCAAATCTGGTTTGCAACCATGGTGCCTAAAAACTCTCAAAATTTTCGGCTTCATATAAAATCTATTTTTATGTTCAGTCATACTTTAAGAGGCTACTCTGGAATCCAGTCCATGTGGCAGGAACACAAAGGCCAGCGAGCACTGATACAGATCAAATAAATGAACTGTAACTTGATGTTCCGCAAGAAAGATCGGGGGTTGTACAGGTGGACTGTACAGGTAAGTCTCCACCCAAGAAACAACAAGAGGCAAAGTAAACATACCTGGACAAGGCCTGGCCATGTCAAAGGTATCCCCAAAGATCACTCAGCTGGTCTACTCCCTTTTTTCTCCCACATCTCGTCACCTCAGGAAGAACCCAATCTGCGCCGCGCGTCCCCAACTCACCCTCAACTCCACATCACTCACCTTCCGGAATAACACCTGGGTCCCCCACCCGGGCATCCTCCAGTTCCCACCGAGCTCTCACTCCAGCAAGAGAGGCCGATGTCTACACGGCCTATCGTCCCGCACGTATTAGTCCCCTTCATCCGAATTCACTTCCCCACAACCCATCTGCCCTCCGCCCCTTCAACTCTGGCCCCTCACGCCGGCCCCTCTCCCTGAAGCCTCCCCGAGGCACGGGTCTCCGGCCTCTTCTCACTCCTACACCCTCAGCTGCATCTCCTTCCACCCAGCTGGGCCTCGAGCCTCTTCCCCGGGTTCCCTCCCTCACCCTATCCCGGGACCAGCGCCCTACCTCCAATGCCGCCCCTCCTCTCCCTGCCCCAGAAGGAGGCGCCTCCCCCCTCACCTGCCGCCGCTGCCGCCGCCGTCCCAAAAGCCTAAAGGTGCTGGCGCCGCCGACCTCCCACGCTCGGTCCCCGCTGACGGCCTCTAGGGAGAGCGAACACCACCACCGTCCACTCTGTCCACCCCAGGCCAGGCCGTCACCGGAGCCGAAGCCAGTACCACAGCCGCCATGTTGAAGTCCTACTTCCCTCCTCCTTCCCCTCACCGCTCCGCCCCCTTGGGCGTCTGACGTCATGACGCCTCGCTCCACGCCCCTCGGGCCAATGGGAGGAGCCGACGTGACGTAACTAATCTCCCTTTTAGTGCCGAACAGCTGCTCCTACCAGGGGCGTTGCCATTGGAATGGGTGAACCCTGCGGACCCTAAGGGAAGGCAGAAGGAAAGGGTCACTGAGAGGGGAAGGCGTAGAAGCGGATTAAGGGAGGTGGGTCGGAATGCAGGGACCAGAGTTGAAGGGGCAAAGGGCAGTTGGCAGATGAGATGCGACCTCTGACCTCTTCTCGCTCCTCTACCCTCGGCTGCATCTCCTTTCATCCAGCTGGGCCTCTAGCCTCTTCTCCTGGTTCCCTCCAAGTCAGAGGATTGAACCACTCCTGGAAGATAGGCATCTATCTGGCGGGAACCGAGAGCCTGGAAACACGAAGGGAAGCAGAAGTATTTACCAACGAGACCTACTTGGGAATCGGGATGTCTCGCTTCTGGTCCCGGGTCACTGACCTGATGGGAGACTTAATCCTTTCTGATAACGGCTTCACTTTCCTCATTTATAAGTGAGTGGGTTGAAAGGTGACCTCGAAATCCTCCAATTCTGGCATTCAACCAGTTTAATCCAATCCCAAACCTTTACTGCCTTGTGCGTTTATTGGATGTCTTCTGGAATTAGGTGCTTGGCGGATTCATAACTGAATGAGGTGAATCTTTGTTCCCAAAAGTTCCTAAATGGTGGGAGAAATAGAAGCCTCTCCTCTCAAAGTAGGAAAAGTCAGAGGGTAATAATAATAATGTTACATCAATGGATCTGGAAGTCTTGACTTTTGCTAAGAGATTAGGAAAAATTTACATCTACACTTTCTGGGTATGTAAAGAGTGTGTTCTCTCTCATGTTTAATTCTCCAACCCTCTTTTTCTCTTCAGAACTCCAAAGGAGATAATATATGTACTTTGAAGGTGCAGCAATTTTAACTCACAATGACAGAGTTCCAGAAAAGGGTCGGGGGGTGGGAGGGGTGTTAGAATAAGCAAACAATAACAAATCATGAATTCTATATTATTTGCCTACTTAATTCAACAGGTAATAGACAGCCATAAAAGATTTGTGGAGAGAGCCGTGAGCTGATCAAAGCTCTTCATCAGGAGAATTAAAATGGCAGTAGTGAATAAAATGGAGAAGACATGGTAATCTTCTGCATTGAATAAGATACCATAGCTGAACTAAAGCTGAAACTGGGGATGGAGACTAGGGGATGACTGGAGCAAGATTTAGGAGATTGTCGCCACAAGATTAAGAGACCAGCTATGGGGGAAGAAATTGTGAAAGGGGAGCCACATTTTGGAGGTCTCATACTAAGAGAAACAAGAAAGACCTTAGGTTTACTGAAGCCCTATGGGAAATAATAAGGAATTCAGCTGGCCAAAGAGGGCAAATTTTCTGGAGAGATGTTCAGGAGGGAATGTGAGTTTACATGTGTACTGTATTTGAGGATATGTTTTTATTTACTTTTATAGAGGAAGGAAGAAAGAGATAGAAACATTGATATGAGTGAAACATCAATTGGTTGCCTCCCAAATGTAACCCGACTGGGGGTCAACAAACTCACAACCTAAGTATATGCCCTGACTCAAAACCTTTTAGTGTACAGGATGATGCTCCAGTTAACTGAGCTACCCAGCCTGGGCCAAATAAACTTTTTATTCATTCATTTAACAAGTATTACTGAGTTCCTGCAATATAGAAGGCATTGTTCTACACACTGGGAATACGGCAGTATATAAAAGAGACCCCGCCAAAAAAAATCCCTGCTCTCACAGAGCTTACATTCTAGAAAAAATAACAATAATAATGGTGGTACTGTTAAGAAAAGTAATAATGCACAAGAAAGATAGAAAGTATTCATGGCTGAAATTTCTTATTTTTTATTTTTTTGTTAATCCTCACCGGAGTATATTTTTCCATTGATTTTTAGAGAAAGTGGAAGGGAGAGAGAGAGAAACACCAATGTGAAAGAGACACATCAATTGGTTGCCTTCGCACACACACTGGCCTGAAACTGAGGTACATGCCCTTGACCAGAATTAACTTGGGACCCTTGAGTCTGTGGGCAGATGCTCTATCCACTGAGCCCTCTTTCCACTGAGCCAAACCAGCTAGGGCCATGGTTGAAATTTATAAAGGATGGCCAGGGAAAGGTGACATCTGAGTAAAGATCTGAAGGAAGTGACACACCCTGGCCAAAAAGAACACCTGAAGGAAGTGAGGAAATAAGTCATGTAAATATCTAAAAGAAGAGAATGCCAGGCCAATGCAAGGGAACAGTAAGTATAAAGGCCCTGAGGTAGGAGCTCACCTTCTATGTTCCAAGAAAACTAAGCAGTCCAGTGTGACTGGAATGGAGTGAGCAAAGAAAGGAATAGTAGGAGATGAAGTGACAGAGAGGTAACAGTTGGCTATATCACATAGTGTCTTGAGGATAGTTTTAAAGACTTTGGCTTTTACTCTAAGTGAGCTGCAAACCGTAGGAGAGTTTTGAGCAGAGAAGGGAAATGATCTAACTTTTTAGCAAAATCACTGTAGCTGCTAAACTGAGCAAAAAGGGCAAGTGTGGAAGCACATAATGGTTATTGCAGTAATCGGGCAGGAAATGATAGTACTGTAGAGCAGAGTGATAGTAGCAGTGAAAGTGTTTAGAAATGGTCAGGTTCTGGGTACATTTTGAAGGTAGAGCCATAAGAATTTGCTCACATTAGCCCTGGCTGGGTGGTTCAGTTAGAGCAGCGATTCTCAACCTGAGGGTCGGTCGCGACCCCTTTGAGGGTCGAATGACCCACTCACAGGGGTCGCCTAAATACATCCTGCATGTCAGATATTTACATTACAATTTATAACAGTAGCAAAATTACAGTTATGAAGTAGCAACCAAAAATAATTTTATGGTTCCACAACATCAGGAACTGTATTAAAGGGTCGCGGCATTAGGAAGGTTGAGAACCACTGAGTTAGAGGACCACCCACACACCAAAAGTTTTTTGTTTCAATTCCTGGTCAGGACACATGTTTAGGTTTTGGGTTTGATCCCCAGTTAAGGCGTGTACAGGAGGCAAGTGATAGATGTTTCTCTCTCACATTGATGTTTCTCTCTCCCCCTTCTTCTAGCTCTAAAAAAATCAATAAACAAATCCTCAGATGAGGATTAAAAAAAATTTTTTTGCTCACAAATTAGTTGCATGGTGTGAGGAAATGAGAGGACTCAGGATGACTTTAAGGTTTTTGACCTGAATCAAATTCTTGAAGGTTTGGCTAGAAGAATGGAAATTCAGATTGATTATAACTTCTGATGATAGGACCCTTTGAAGCACTGACAAGTAGGGCATGGGAAGAGGAAGCAGAGAAAAAGGTGGAAAAGTAGTGGCCAGAGAAGCAGAAAAGGAATCAGGAGTCTATGGTGCCATGGAGGATTAGGAAGGAAAAACCTTTGGAGGGTTGGGCCTGTGCCTCTCCTCTAGCTTGTCCCTGAGTCTAGAGACAAGCCTCCCCCATCAGACAGGGTCTTCCTGAGATTCCCCATCAGCCTAAGTCTCCTGATCTAATAATATTTCTTTCTCTGCCTTTTTGTTTTACGTGGGGACCAGATTGCTGACTACTGACTCCTAGGCCAGCCTGCTATGTGCCACCCAGCCCCCATGGAGGCAACCCATCCTTAAGAAATCAGGGCGTGAGGGGGACAAAGAAATGGGAAGGAAGTGGGGACATTTCCTGGAAAATCAAATATTTCTCCACCTTCCTAGGAGTGACTCATATTTGTCAGTTTCCAGGTATTAATCCCGGTAGTAACTCAACCTGTGACCAGAAAAGGGTGAACAGGATGCCAGTCCTCTACTAACCCTGCCCCTGTGTCTGTTTCCTCCCAGTGCAACTAGAAATTGGTCTACAAATAGCATTTCAGTCCAAGGAACACCACCTCACAATCCTCCCCCTCTTTTTTCTACTCTTTCTCCCTCCCTTCATACACTACTAGACTTTTAGGGAGTCTAAGAGCAGAGGTAGGAAAGATATAATCAGCTCTACAATTTTTTATTCATGTAGCCATCCAGCATTGGCTAAGTCCTACCAGGTGTCAGGCACCATGAGTCTACAAAGATGCTTTGAGGGAGGTCAAGTGAGGGAATCAGACATTTAGTTGTACAGATAATGACAGTACCTGGCATATAATCATCTACATAACACATTCCATGCCTGAAGAGTAGAGAGGAAAGAGTATTTAGGTGGACTTGAGAAATCAAGGAAGATTTCATGGAGAACTAAGGCATTTAAGTTAGACCTTACAGAACAGAATGAAGGGTACCCAAAGCAATTAGAACAAAGCAGTTTGAGCAAAGGCAAGGATGGAGGAAAGTTCCAGGAAAATAAGAATCAGTAACTAGAGCAAAGGGAGCCGAGGGAGATAAGGTTGGAGAGACCAGGAGGGAAGAGGCTTGGCTTGGGTGTAACAGTTCTAAGGCTGTAGAAGTAAAGTCACTGGCATCTTTTCTCCTGTGAAATCCAAAAGAAAAGTCAGGATGAATCCTGAGAACCTTGAAGGTCAGGTTGAAACCCTTTATCCTTTTTCATAAGCTCAGGGTTACAATGAAGGACTCAGGTTTCTTGGTCACTTCTGAAGTTCTGAAGATCTTCGTGATGACCATCAAATGAAAATGCACTTATCCTAATGATCATGAATGGATAAAGATGATTTCAGCCCTAACCGGTTTGGCACGGTGGATAGAGCATCGGCCTGCGGACTGAAAGTTCCCAGATTCGATTCCGGTCAAGGGCATGTACCTTGGTTGTGGGCACATCCCCAGTAGGAGGTGTGCAGGAGGCAGCTGATCGATGTTTCTAACTCTCTATCCCTCTCTTCCTCTCTGTGAAAAAAATCAATAAAATTTATTTTTAAAAAAAGATGATTTCAAATTCCAAAAGCATAAAAATAAACACAACAACTCTAAAATATTAGAAGAGAATATAGAATATTTTGAATCATGGGTGAGAAGAACTTTTCTAACCATGACACCAAATTCAAAAGGAAATGGTTGATAGATTTGATGATGACAACAGACCTATACACAAAGTGAAAAGATAATCTGGAAGAAAATATTTGTGACTCTCTAACAGGAAAAGGGCTAATTTCCCCAATTCAAAAAAAAGCCCCTACAGATCAATAAGAAAAACAGAATGATTCAATAGAAAAATATAGATGTAACTTGTTCAAAAGGCAATTCACTAAAGAAGAAACAAATATCTAGTGAACAAAATAGTGAAAAAATGTTCAACATCACTAATAACTTTTAAAAAATAAACAAGGCCCCATTTTTCACTTCATCAAATTGGCAAAAGCTAAAAAGGATTAATTATAGTCAATGCTGGCATGGATGGAGAAATAATGATTCTTATCCTTGCTGATGGCAGTATAAATTAGTGAAACCTTTTTGTGGAGCAATTTGTCAGTGACTATTACAACATATTCTGAAGTAAAAAAGCAAATTGCAGAAAAATGCCTATTGTTCTCATTGTAGAAAGATAACAACTACATAGATAGATGTTGACATATGCAGGGTGTCCCCAAAAAAATGTATACACGCTTGAACAGCTGATAACTCAATTTTGAAAATGAAATGTATTTTAATAAACACTGCCTTTATAATTATTCAAAGTGTATGTATACATTTTTGGGACACCTATACACAGAGATATATAGATAGGTATAGAGATAGAGATAGAGATAGAGATAGAGATATATTCAAGCATAAATGACTAAAAGAATACACACCAAACTACCAGTTTTGGCTCTGGAGAGAGCAGGGCTTGGCTGGAGTGAAATGGACAGCAGGACTCGGGTCCAAGAAAGGATGGGAAATAGAAACCATGTAGAAGATGGCAGCCACTGCTGGAGCATGCTCCCACAGTGATAATAAGAAAGAGAAAGAACTACCCCGACTTCTCTCTTTCTCCCATCCTTCATTCTCCTGCTGGTGCCTCCCATTGACTGAATCTAGCTGGTATCCAGTTGGTAAAGGAGCTGGGGATCATAGTTCTCAGAAAAAGAACAGGGAATGGGCATGAGAACAAATATGTAATGACTGACCAATTCAAAAAGTTATTGGGCTGTTTACAGAATCAATGAAGGAGAGGGAGCCGAACCAGTTTGGCTCAGTGGATAGAGCGTCGGCCTGCGAACTCAAGGGTCCCAGGTTCGATTCCGGTCAAGGGCATGTACCTTGGTTGCGGGCACATCCCCACTGCGGGGCGTGCAGAAGGCAACCGATCGATGTTTCTGACTCTCTGTCCCTCTCCCTTCTTCTCTGTAAAAAATCAATAAAATATATTAAAAAAATGAAGGAGAGGGAGAAAACCTAGTAAAAAGGGAGTGGGAAGATAAAACAAAACAAGGAAAAGGGAACTAAGGAAAAAAAGCATAGCAGACAACTTGGTAAGAATCATCCATAGGAGTAAAACACAAATAGTCGCCCTGGCCTGTGTTGTTAAGTGGTTAGAGCAGTGATGGCGAACCTTTTGAGCTCGGCGTGTCAGCACTTTGAAAAACCTTAACTTTGGTACTGTGTCACATATAGAAATTTTTTGATATTTGCAACCATAGTAAAACACAGACTTATATTTTTGATATTTATTTTATATATTTAAATGCCATTTAACAAAGAAAAATCAACCAAAAAAATGAGTTCGTGTGTCACCTCTGACACACGTGTCATAGGTTCGCCATCACTGGGTTAGAGTGTTGACTTGTGCACCAGAGGGTCTCAGGTTCTATTCCAGGTCAAGAGCACTTGCAGTCTGAGAGGCAGCCAATCAATGTGTCTCTGTCACAGTGATGTTTCTCTCTCTCTTTTTTTTTTCTCTCTCTCTCTCCACCTTCCCCCCTCCCACTCTTTTTTTAAAAATATTTTTTATTGATTTTTTTTACAGAGAGGAAGAAAGAGGGATAGAGAGTTAGAAACACCGATCAGTTGCCTCCTGCACACCCCTGGGGATGTGCCCGCAACCAAGGTACATGCTCTTGACCAGAATTAAACCTGGGACCCTTCAGTCTGCAGGCTGACGCTCTATCCACTGAGCCAAACCAGTCAGGGCATCTTCCACTCTTTAAAAGAATCAACGGAGCCCAGCTGTTGTGATTCAGTGGTTGAGTGTCCACCTATGAACTAGTAGGTCACGATTCAATTCCCAGTCAGGGCACATGCCCAGGTTGCAGGCTCCATCTCCAATTGGGGGTATGCAGGAGGCAGCGGATGAATGTTTTTCTCTTATCATTGATATTTCATCTTTTTCTCCCTCTCTCTTCCTCTTTGATATATATATTGATATATATATATATATAAATCAATGGAAAAATATCTTCACTCCTCTGGTGAGGATTTTTTTAAAAAGTAATTAGTTAATAGTAAAGACAATTTTATTTTTTAATGGTATGGATAGAATATCCTTGTCTCTAGTAATGTATTGAGCTAATATACTAAGGTCTACTATACATCTACCCCTGTGCTGCAATGGGAATAAAGATTAAGTAAGACCAGATTTCAGTCATTAAGAACCTTAGGAGGAAGACAAACATATAAATAGACAATTACAATAGGATTAAATAAACTCCAGGGCAAAGCCAGCCACTACGCTAAACTGTGCCTTTGTGCAAGATAGAAAAAGGCACCCTCTCTGAGTGGATGCAATGCCCGGGTATACAGCTTGGCAAACTGGTGCAGCAGGATTTCAGCTCTCTCTGGACCCCTCAGCCAGGCACTTTGGTGCAGAGAACAACGTGCACATCCACGCATGGCTGCCCTGCTTGAGGAGGTGGAGACGGGCACCTGTGGAGGAGAGTAGGCTAGTCTATGAAGATGTGCACCTGTGCAGCAGGAAGCCCTCGGAGCCCAGCCTCCTAACCAGACATCATTAAAACTTCAATGATTTAATTTGCTGCTGGCGCTGCTATGACAAGGCGTTGGCAAAGAGAACCCCCAGAAGTTTGGAAAGACTCCTTTGAAAAGAAAAATTGACAGATGGTGTTTATAGCGTTGCTTTGGTTCTCCCATCAGAGGGAGTGCCAGATGTTTTCTTCTGGTTTCCAAGGTAGTGTGTGAGATCAAAAGGGCTCTTTTGCCCAAAGATAATGAAACATGGAAATACAGAGTTAAGTGTGAGCCACATGGGCAAGTGGCTCTGCCAGGTCAGCAACGTTTGATTTGCTCCTATTGTGAATCTAAGGTTTGTTGTTACCATTCTGGCCTTTTCTTTGTCATGTAACAGCATTAGTGGATTCATCCAGCCACAGAACACAATAGTATGCAGCCATTAAAAAGAATGTTATAGCTCTAGCCAGTTGGGCTCAGTGGATAGAGCGTTGGCCTGTGGACTGAGGGTCCCAGGTTCAATTCTGGTCAGGGGCATATGCCCCGGTTGCAGGTTTGATCCTCAGTGGAGGGGCATGCAGGAGGCAGCTGATCAATGATTCTCTCTCATCATTGATGTATCTAACTCACTCTTCCTCTCCCTTCCTCTCTGAAATCAATAAAAATATATTGAAAAAAAAATGATGTTATAAGCCTGGCTGGCATGGCTCAGTTGGTTGAGCATAGTCCTGTGCACCAAAAGGTTGCCAGTTTGGTTCCCAGTTAGGACACATAACCTAGATTGCGGGTTTGATCCCTGGTTGGGGAACATACAGGAAGCAACCTAATGCTCTCGCTCTCGCTCTCTCTCTCTCTCTCTCTCTCTTTCTTCCCCCTTCCCTTCCTCTCTTTCTTGAATCAATAAAAGACATATCCTTGGGTAACGATTAAAAGCAAGGTTATAAAAGGCAAAATTATAGATAGTAAGTGGTTACCAAGGGTTAGGGAAGGGGGATAAATAGGTGAAGTATAGAGCATTTTTAGGACTATAAAACTATTCTATATGATACTGTAACAGTGTATACATGACATTATGCATTTGTCAAAATCCATAGAATTGTACAACACAAAAAGTGACCTTAATGTAAACTCTGGACTTTAGTTAATAATAATGCATCAATACTGGCTCATCGATTGTAACATTAAATGCACTACATTAATGCAAGGTGTCAGTAACAAAAGAAACTATGGTGAGGCTAGGAGAGAATGGGAATTCTCTGTACTATTGAGAAATAATAGGACGTTTGAGAAGTAATAGGATGTTTGTTGTTGAGAGTAATAAATAAATTGGAGAAAGACTATAAAGGTTAACTGTGTCAATACATTCAACAAAAAGTGGGGGCGGGGGGAAGGCTAGGTGTGGAGTCAAAGGGCCTTCTTGGCAATATATGAAGAAGCTATCATCTCCTGCATGCCACACAGCAGAAAAACTTGATGATCAGGATACGGAATGGCAATATATGGGTCTATCTTCCTGAAAATATTGAACCTCCAGTGTTCTCTCTACTTCTAGGCCTTCATAAGTTACCCATTTCTTTTGCTAAAGGTTAGTTCTTCCTTGCTTGAAGATGGTATAGAAATATCTGACTTATAAGAAATGTGCCTCGCCCTAACAGGTTTGGCTCAGGGGATAGAGAACTCAAGGGTCCCAGGTTTGATTCCGGTCAAGGACATGTACTTTGGTTGCAGCCCAGTAGGGGGTGTGCAGGAGGCAGCTGATCGATGTTTCTCTCCCATCGATGTTTCTAGCCCTCTATCCCTCTTTCTTCCTCTTTGTAAAAAATCAATAAAATATATTTAAAAAAAGAAAAGAAAAAAGAAATGTGCCTCCCCTTTTGGACTTAACCAACATCCCAACCTGGCCAATAGACCAATAACTAGGATTAAGCAGCAGCACAAATAGCCAGGACCTGATAAGGAAGGAAAGAGACAGTATAACCAATATGTACTGACAGAAGCCAGGGGTATATTATCAGAATTCTGAAGCTCAATCTAAATGGGGAGAAGTTGAACCTAAAATTGGGTTAGGAAGAGGTTGTCAATATGGGGTCATTCTCCTGAGACACATGAGAGAGTGCAAGGACCCTATAAGAGCTTGGAAAAAGCAAAGAGTCATAATATATGAAATAAAAGTGTCAGAATGGCTATGGGAGATGATGAAATTAGGGATCAAAAGGTCAGAGAAGAGGAAAGTCGAAGTGGATATAGCATGTAATACCAGCAAACTCACCAAATGACTCTGCCACATTAGCGCCCCAAAGGAAGCTCTGGGGAAAGGGGCATTACCGACAAGCTCAGTTATGGCTGTCCCTGCACTTTCAGAACAGGGCTCCTAGATAGCAATGGAACTAGACCCCAGAATAATAGAGGCAAGATGGCAGCACTTAACCATCTGAAGCAACATAGATATAATTATCATAATGAGCTATGAGGTTGGAATGGCAGCCAGAAAGGCCTGACCTGCAGAGAGCTATGGAGATGACTAATAGTATACGATGTTCCTGAGGTAAAGATGGCCAACCTAGCAATCAAAAGAAATCAAGGTCAGAAGATCAAGGAGCTGAGTCATGATTCATTGCCCAGTTTCTGGGCCAGAACTAGCTTTCGGGCATAGAATCCAATGACTGAAGGAGAGGCCAGGTCTCCAGGAGGAAAGACCCTGCAACAACATGGCAAGTGTATGCAGCTATGATAGCCCCAATCCTTCCAGAAAAGTGTCTACTAGCATTTACTTGGGCAGTCATACATAGCAGAAAGGGGAATGTTATCCATTAACAAATTGGTGTCTCTCTCTCTCTCTCAAATCAATAAATAAAATGAAAAACAACAACAACATCATTATATCTTATAGTAAGTGGCAATGATCAGTGATACTCTTAAAGATTTAAAGGATACAGAGATAGTGGTCCCTTACATATTTACATTTGATTCAGCAGAATCCTAGACAGATTCTGGAGGATGACAGTGGACTATTGCAAACTCACAAAAGTAGTAGCTCAAATTGAAGCTGCTGTATCAGACTTAGTATCTTTGTGAAAGCAGATTAACATTGCCTCAAATACGTGGTATGTGACCACTGACCTGGTGAATGTATTTTTTTTTTAAAATATATTTTATTGATTTCCTACAGAGAGGAAGGGAGAGAGACAGAAAGCCAGAAACATTGATGAGAGAGAAACACCGGTTTATACACGCCCCTGACCGGAATCGAACCTGAGACCCTTCAGTCCGCAGGCCGACGCTCCATCCACCGAGCCAAACCGGTTTCGGCTGAATGTATTATTTTCCATTCTAATTAGAAAGGAAGATCAGAACTAACTGTCATGTGTTCAGTGGAATGGACAATAGTGTACATGTATAGTTTTGTACCAGAGTTAACTTTCATGCCTACTATCATAATATATTCTTTTTAAAATATTTTTAATGATTTCAGAAAGGAAGGGAGAGGGTGAGAGAGGTAGAAACATCAATGAGAGAGGTACATTGATCAGCTGCCTCCTGCAAGCCCCGCACTGGGGATCGAGCCCGCAACCCAGACATGCGGTTTGATTCTTCACCAGGAATCAAACCCAGGACCTCTTGGTCCAAGAGACGACACTTAATCCACTGAGCCACACCAGCTGGGCTATCATAACATATTCTGAAGGGTCTTGGACCCTCTGGACACACCTCAAAACATCACATTGGTTTCAGTATTGAAGACAGAATATAAGTCTGACTAGATGTATGAAAATGGGAAAATGAGTTGGAAATTTTTGTAAAGGTTCCCATGTGCTTTCAAAGGTGGGATAAACCCAAGGGCCCACCACAACAATTAATTTTGGGGGTAGTCAGTGGTCTGGAACATCCCCTCCAAAGAAAAAGACAAGTTACTGCATCTCTCACCCTCCTGTCCCCCAATTAAGATGACTTTGTTCTGGAAGCAGAATATTATTCCTCGGTTGAAAATACCACTCCAGCCCTGACTGGTTTGGCTCAGTGGATAGAGTGTCAGCCTGTGGACTCAAGGGTCTCGGGTTCGATTCCAGTCAAGGGCATGTACCTTGGTTGCAGGCACATCCCCAGTGGGGAGTGTGCAGGAGGCAGCTAATCGATGTTTCTCTCTCATCGATGTTTCTAACTCTCTATCCCTCTCCTTTCCTCTCTGTAAAAAAATCAATAAAATATATTTATAAAAAGAAAAGAAAACACCACTCCAAACCATGGACTGGGTGACACAAAAGGCTGCCAGCTTTGAGTGGGGCCCAGATCAGGGAAGCTCTCAGCAGCAAGTCTAGGCTGGGGTGTAAATGGCCCTGTTGCTTCAGCCATGCAACCCCACAGAACCTATAGTAGATCTCACGTGGTGTTTATGGCAAACCCCCGGAAGAAAATCACAATCTAGCCCAGGCGAGTCTGGCTCAGATGGTTGAGTGTCCTCCCATGCACCAAAGGGTTGCAGGCACAACCCCCTGCTGTGGGACATGAGGGAGGCAGCCGATACATATTTCACTCTCACGTTGATGTTTCTCTCTCTCTACAAATCAGTAAAAAAATCTTTTTTTAAAAAAGAAAAAAATCACAATCTAGGCCACTGGGTTTCCATAAATAGGGCTATGAAATTTTGCCAGAAGTGTGATAAATGTTTTTTTTCTTTTTAATCCTCACCTGAAGATAGATTTTTATTGATTTTTTTAGAGAGAGAGGAAGGGAGAGAGGGGGAGAGAGAAAGAAAGAGAGAAATATCAATTTGTTGCATCCCACAGGTGCCCCAACCAGGGATAGAACCCCAAACTTTGGGTGTACAGGCTGACTCTATGATGCTCCAACCAACTGAGCCACCTGACCAGGGCTCCAAACCACTAGACAGCAAAACCCATCTGGAGTTCTCGTGCCCGTTTTACACTGAAGTCTGAGAGCTGTCACTTTGCCAACCCCTCCTGAGGAGAGGAGGTGGTCTCAGTTTCCTCACCTACATAATAAGGGAGTCGCATTTGCTTATCTCTGAGGCCCCTCTAACTCTGATTACTGCTTCCACTGGCAAGGCAAAGAGCTGAGTTCTGTGTTAAGCAAGGAGATGAATTCTGTTTTGTCCACTGGCTAAAACGATTGCCTAACACTGACATTACACAGTGCTGTTTCAAGTGCTTCAGACACTCGAGTGCTTCGAGTGATTCCTCCGACCTTAAAGGTCCTCGCCACTGTACCTCCAAGCTCCCAGACCAGCCTGTCCTTCAGGTGACCAGACTCTAGTGATTCCATCTCAGGCCAGAAGGTTTACCAGGAAAAGGAGAAGCATTTCCAGGTCCTGAAAGAGAAAGAGAAACTCTGAGCTCACGCTGATTCCCTGGGGGTACTGCACTCAGAAACACAAGGTTCTTGTAAAACACGGACAGAGGGGAGAACAAGGTCCACTTAATGGACTTTGTACAGGACCAGTCCCAGCCCTGAACCCAAAGGTGTCGCTTATTCCAGTAAGAAGGGGACGCTCTGGAAGGCTGGTGGTGAGGCGGTGGGCTGCAGATTAGTCTGAGAAATGACTGGGTAGAGTGAACAATGATATGCAGGAAAGAAAAGTTGATAAGAAAAATAGGCAACTTTCCTCTTTTCTACTCCTTTTGTTTCATGTTTAGCTCTATTTTACTTCTCCCCCATATTCTTGGGAGAGTAGGGAAGACTACATGAAATGAAGTTGAAGGAAAATTCCTGCTCAATGGGGGTGGGGTAGGGGGGGAGCAGTAATTTAAACCAGCTTTCTCCTCTTCCCCAACAGCTCACCCAGTCTCATTCTAGATGATAAAATGGGAATTTGAAAAATCCATTTTGTTCATGATATTTTATTATAGGAAATATATTATTTTAACCAGATCAATATAATAGCATTACTAAAATTCTGCTATAATGTTATTAGCCTGTATTTAAGTATAGAAAAGATATTCTCATGCTCACCCTGATGACTCAGCCTTGAGCTTAAGTCAGGTCTGCAAAAGGGAGATAAAGCTGCAAAAGTCTCCTTGGAGAGGGGGTGAAATAGTCCTTTAGCCAGAGTAGGCTTCCACCCAGATGCAGTACTTGGATATTGGTTGGTGGTCAGGAGTGGGCTGTGCTGGTTGGGCATCGTCCAATGCACCCAAATAAGGCTATGAAATTTTGCCAGAAGTGTGATAAATGCTTTTTTTTCTTTTTAATCCTCATCAATGAAAATATATTTTCACTGATTTTTTTTTAGAGAGAGAGAGAGAGAGGAAGGGAGGTTTCATTGATTTTTTGAGAGAGAGAGAGAGAGAGAAGAAAGTTAAATTCTTGGTCAGGGAATGTGCTGGGGTTGTTGGTAGGGGGTGTGCAGGAGGCAGCCTATCGATGTTTTACTCTCACATCAATGTTTCTCTCGTCCTCTCTCTCTAAAAATCAATAAAAATACTTTAAAAAAAAAAAACTGTGGGCTGCCCTAACCGGTTTGGCTCAGTGGATAGAGCGTTGGCCTGTGGACTGCAAGGTCCTAGGTTCGATTCCGGTCAAGGGCATGTACCTTGGTTGTGGGCATATCCCCAGTAGGGGGTGTGCAGGAGGCAGTTGATCAATATTTCTCTCTCATCAATGTTTCTAACTCTCTATCCCTCTCCCTTCCTCTCTGTAAAAAATCAATAAAATATATATTTTTAAAAATTGTGGGCTGATGTCATACGGTCCTCTGATGTTTGCCAGCCTCCATGGTATCAGGGCACACTGGAAAGGGAGGATTTCTAGAGCTCCATCGCAGCCCTACTCTCTGACAAAAGTGATCCCATAGCCAGATGGTAGGAAGTAAGGAGTGGGGATGGCTGTAGGAAGGGAGAACTGACCAGATTAGCACATGGTTCCTTTGTCAGAGCAGTGGCTCATTGCACCAAAGTGGGGCACAGATGGGCTTCTAAGTAATTAGAGAAATTAAATCCTCGGCATTTCTGTTGTTGTTAATCCTCACTTGAGGATATTTTTTCATTGATTTTTAGAGAGAATGGAAGGGAGGGGGAAAGAGAGAGAAAGAAGAAAGATCAATGTGAGAGAGACACACACCCAGACTGGGCCCGAGGATAGTGCCTGCAACCCAGGTACATGCCCTTGACCAGGAATTGAACCGGGACCCTTCAGTCCATGGGCTGACACTCTATCCGCTGAGCCTAACCAGCTAAGGCCCCAGCATTTTTTAATCCCTATACATCCAGACTGCCAAAAAAAAAAAAAAAAAAAGAGGAAAGGAAGAAAGGAAGGAAAATATGAAAGACTTTTGCTTGGGAAAAGTGCTATATCTTGACATTCCTTCCCAGAAACACTAGGGTTCCTCTTCTCCCTCTTTTATAACTTCCCGAATCATGTTTCATCCTTTGCCTCTTCCCCTGGCCCCCATCATCTCCCATCTGGCTCACATATTAAGGAGAATCCAGCTGAAATATGATCTCTCGACTGCAGCCAGAAATTTCTCTCTTGTGGTTTCTTGCCGATTATTTCAGCTGAATTCCCACTAATGGTAGGAAAAACTCCATTATCAACATACTCATTAATGTTAAGACTTGATCTGGGAGCCTGGAATAGGGACTACTGCTTGATTCTGATCCCATCCTTAACTAGTTGTGGAGGGTGAGAGAACCATTTGTCACTAGCACTGACTGTACCCTCATAGTGACAGGTGTGCAAAATCTGGTGTAAGAGATACCCCTTGGCTCTGACTAAGGAGAGGGAGCTTTACAAAAGACTAGAGGGATAAATGACGTAACAGAATTACCTGCGCCTAGAGTTCGATGGGCCTTTGTGTTGACCTCCCCACTACAGAGGGTAAATGATGTCCCTAACAGTGTACTGTTTGATTGGGTGGCAATTAATATGGTTTTTAGTCCTGCCTCTGCAATTAATTTGTTATGTGGCTTTTGCAAGTTGCCTTTACCTCTCTGAGTCTCAAATTCCTCCTCTATAGGATGGGGATGATACCGTCTTTTTCTCAGGGTTTTTGAAAGACTCAAGCATAACAGTGCTATGATAATATTTTAAAAAGCATAAAGGGTTATAAAGTAGAATAGGGTATGAGGTTCCCAGACAAAGTCACCAGGGTTGACTTCTGTCTCTTGGTCTGTTTTCCTTGGTGTTGACTTTATTCTTAGATATGCTCCCTTCATGGGATGGCAAATTGATCCCAGCAGCTACAGCCTTATATTCTCCTAGTGTAGTAACCCCATCATTTCATTTTATTTTTTAAAATATATTTTTATTGATTTCTGAGAAGGAAGGAGAGGGTGAGAGAAATAGAAACATCAATGATGAGAAAGTATCATTGATTGGCTGCCTCCTGCACGCCCCCTACTGGGGATCAAGCCTGCAACCCAGGCCCTTTCAGTCCGCAGGCCAACGCTCTATCTACTGAGCCAAACCAGCTAGGGCTAACCTCATCATTTCAAAAGCATTTTTTCCCCTATTATCTCCAGCTTGGCCAGAACTAGATTATGTATTCAATCCTAGAGTCAAATGGCAATGTCCGCGCCAAGCCAAACCGCATAAATTAAAATTAAGAGTAAAATTAGATTCTGTGACCAAATGCATGGATAATAGGAAGACCAAAACAATACTTACAAATACCGTGTAAGGTAGTGTAGAGAAACTAGGAGTTTTGATGGAAAGGGAAAACATAAGGCATTTGTGATTGCCCACATTGAAGACTTCCTCGAAATGCCCTTTTACGGAAAGAGAGAAAGCTTCCCAGGAACAATACAACTCCTCTACTCCTTACAAATCCTATTGTACAAAGAAAACAATACCTTTTGCCCAGTGTGACCAAAGAGATGTGCCTGTCCACAGCTTGGTCAGATGCCTACTGCCTCACTGTGCTCTGGGGAGAGCTTCTGAGGGAGCACATGAAGATGGCTTCAGGGCTGTTTCACTGGTATCTGGATTAAGCAGGAAAAACACACAGCACAGAAGATGTGAGTCTGTTAATATATGAAGCTAAAAATCTGGAATCATGAGATATGAAGGAGCACGCGCGCGCGCGCCTTTGTGAGTGTGTGTACACATATATTTAATTACAGAAAAAGGAGAATGGATTAGAAGAGAGGCAGTGAAGAAGAAAAAAAGAGAAGACAGAGGAGTTTGACTTTCTAAGTAGATTTCATATCCTCATTGCCTTTCTCTCGACTATTAGTTAGGATATTGAGTAGGTGGAGACAAAAATATCAGTGGCTTAATAAAGATAAAAGTTCTGTTTTTCTCCCAGGTAAGAGTCTGAGCTATTAGACCATGCAGGACTGGTCAGGGGCTCTGTGCCCTGGAACTCAGTTCTGTCTAATTTGTTACTCCACCCATGGTATTACACTCAGTCCATAGGGTCAAGGTTGGCTCACCATTAATACACTGCAAAGAGGAAAGAGGGTCAAGTAGCTTCCTATTAAAGGTAAGATTTACCAAAATCACTGCTGCTCACTTTCCTTTTGGCAGCCAGAATGTAGTCACATTGTCATATACATCTGCAAGAGGTTAAAAATGTAGTATAGCTGCCCAGCCAGTGTGGCTTAGTTGGTTGAGCATAGTTTCATGCACCCGGCGGTCGCCAATTTGATTCTGGGCCTGAGCACCTTGGGCTTGATCCCTAATTGGGGACATTCTTCAGGAGGTGGCTGGTCAAAGTTTCTCTCTCATCTCTCTCTCCCTTCCTCTCTCTGAAATCAATAAAAACATATATATATATTAAATGTAGTATAGCCGACTGCCAAGCACCCAGCTATACAGAGAGGAGTCCATTAGTAACTGACAGATGGGTATATACCAATCACTTTCCTTTGCCCTTCCAATTAAAGCCAGCTTCTAGCTATCTTTCTTCCTTAAAACTCTGCATCCTTCAAAAATTGGCTTCAGTTATATATTTTAAGAAGTCATTTTTTTTACCTCTTCCTCCACTGATGATTCTCTCTGTCTCCCTTCCTTTCATTCTATAAATAAATAAATAAAATTTAGAATAAATAAATTATAGTACATTCTTTTGTCGAACTAGTTTTCAGCATTCAAAATCGTGTTTTGAAAAGATATATAAATAACATGGAAAAGTTCTCATAATATGCTAAATAATAGGGAGAATTTATGTCTGTGGTTTTTTTTGTTTTTGTTTTTTAAATAAACACATCCTTACATGAAAGAAATACACATGCACACTTACTGGAAGAGAATCACAAAAATATTTATTGCATTTATTTCTTGGTAATAGTTTTAAAAATAGAATTTCTGCACTCAAAATGGTTGATGTTCTGGATAAAACATTTCAGATACTGAAAAAAGAGAAAGCATGAGAGTACTAGGAAAATGCTAAAATAAATACCACTTGCAACTTCAAATGAACCCAGATAGTTCATGTGACAGAGTTGAAAATAAGGTAGACCAGAGGCCCTAGTTTTAGTTCTGTCATTTGCTGTCTGGCCCATGAGCAGAAGTTGGTATTTTGTTTCTCTTTCACATGGATGTTCATATAATTAAAACATGTTATTTAAAAAAGCAAAATCTTGAAAGGTACTTCCCATTTTGCTGGGATAGCAATCCAAGAGGGCATCTTGAAAAGGACCTTGGTCGTCCTTAACATTTCTGTAGAACACTGGTAGTGTGTACTTATTGATACGCTTGAAAGCCCTGGAGTTCTCACTGTGCCAGATCACATAAGGTTTCGATTTGTAGCCTGTGGCATTGCCCCAAGCAATACAATTGTCTTGTCCTTAAAAGCCTTGAAAACTGGCACTAACTTGGCCTCCTCAATACAAGAAAGTCCTTTCAGGCATCTGTTTCCAGAATAGGGAGTTTTCATCCACATTGAATATTTGCTCTGGCAAGTAATTTTCTACTTTTAATAATATATGCCCAGGATCTGAAAAAGATGTATACAGTGGGTGAAAAAATTGCCATTCACATGTCTCAGAGAACTCTAACATCTTCACATCATAAGAAAGCACTTATTAAGGGCTTATTATCTAAGCCAATTCATGCTCCTGTGTTCTCCAAGTCTCTTTTCTTCCTATGTTTTTATTATGGTTTATATAAATTAAAATCCCAAGTCCTTTTCTTAACAGAAATGCTTTCCTCCTGAGCCCTTAGCCAACAAGGACAGTTAATTAGCTCCATCACATTAAGGGAAGATCACAGAGAATTGTGGCAACCTCTAATGAATGCATAAATAAGTGGGACAACAAATCAATGTTTCTCTCTTTCTGATCAATAAATAATTTTTAAAAAAATATTTTTGGAAAAAAAAAGAATCCATCGATGGGATGCATAAATAAGTGGAACAACAGATTCCACTTATTTATCTTGTTTGTTCACAAGAATCTATGCAAGCAAACAAGAGAAATTACTGTAATTAAGCATTTATGATACAATTCAACTTGTCCAAAGTATTTTATAGTATTTTTTTTAGTATTTCTTTTTTTTAGTATTTTATAGTATTTCTTTTTTTTTTTTTTTGAAACGTAGACATTTAATGATATTAAGGTATTATCGACTTTTTCTAGGTGTGAAAAGTTTTGTGATTATGTTTTAAAGGGCCCTTATTTTGGAGAGATGCATTCTTAAACACTTACAGAAGGAAAAACCAGAGATTTGTTTTTTAAAAAAAATCACAGGAGAGGCCACCTGCAGTGGCTCAGGGGTTGAGTGTCGACCTATGAACCAGGAGCTCATAATTCCATTCCTGGTCAGGGCACTTGCCTAGGTTGCAGGCCAGATCCCCAGTGGGGGACATGCAGGAGGCAGCCAATCAATGATTCCCTCTCATCATTGATGTTTCTGTCTCCCTCTCCCTCTCCCTTCCTCTCTGAAATCAATAAAAAAGATATATTTTTAAAAATCACAGGAGAGGGCAGGACTGGTTGTGAGCAATTGGTGATCAGAAATGGGTGGGTACATGAGAGTCACTGCACTATGGTATTCTGTGAACTCTTGCCAGATATTGGAAATTAGGCATTTGAGATCTTGCTCCCTGGCATATGTCATCAGGTTGTCTTAAATAAACTCATAAAAGCCCTGGCCTGTGTGACTCAACGATTAGAGCTTCAGCGTGCACACCAAAGCGTCATGGGTTCAAATGTGGATGTGGAAGACAGTGATGTTGATGCTCCTGATGATACTACGTAGGCCTAGGCTAATGTGTGTGTGTGTAACTTAGTTGTTGTTGTTTTTTTAGAACAAAAATATTTTTGTTGTTGTTGTTCTACTTATTTATGCATCCCATTGATGGATTCTTTTTTTTCCAAAAATATTTTTTTAAAAATTATTTATTGATCAGAAAGAGAGAAACATTGATTTGTTGTCCCACTTATTTATGCACTCATTAGTTGGTTCTTATATGTGCCCTGACTGGGCATCAAACCTGCAACCTTGGCATATCGGATGATACTCTAACCAACTGAGCTCCCTGGCCAGGGCCTGTGTCTCAGGTTTTGTTTTTTTTTAGATTTTTTAAAATTGACTTTTGGAGAGAGAGGGAAGGAGAAGGAGAAAAAGAAACATGGATGTGAGAGCAAAACATGGATTGGCTGCCTCCTGCATGCCCTCTACTGGGGATGTGCCCTTGACCAGAATCAAACCTGGGACCCTTCAGTCTGCAGGCTGATGTTCCATCTACTGAGCCAAACCAGCTAAGGCCTGATTTTTACTTTTTATACCACTTTTTTTACTGTACCTTTTCTGTGGTTAGATATGTTTAGATACACAGATACTATGAGTTCCAATTGCTTACTGAATACTGGACATGCTGGACAGGTTTGTCTCTAGGCGCAATAAACTTTACAATATAGCCTAGGTATGTAGTAGGCTATACCATCTAGGTTTGTGTAAACCCACTCTGTGACATTCACAAAACCAGGAAATCGCCTAAGAATGCATTTCTCAGAACATATCCGTCATTAAGTAGCGCATGACTGAACTGTAGTATACTTACATAAACTGCACAAATATCACATATACAGCTTCATGAAATTTTACATATGGTTACACTGGTATAATCACCAGCAAGATCAAGATATAGAAATTTCAGCCCTAGTTGGATAGCTCAGTTGGTTAAGAGTGTCATTCATGCTAAAACCGGTTTGGCTCAGTGAATGGAGCATTGGCCTGCAGACTGAAAGGTCCCAGGTTCGATTCCGGTCAAGGGCATGTACCTGGGTTGCGGGCACATCCCCAGTAGGAGATGTGCAGGAGGCAGCTGATCGATGTTTCTATCTCATCGATGTTTCTAACTCTCTATCTCTCTCCCTTCCACTCTGTAAAAAATCAATAAAATATATTTTAAAAAAAAGAACTATCCCAGACTGAAGGAGACTAAAGAGACATGACAACTAACTGCAACATGTGACTCTGGACTAGGTCCTTTTGCTATAAAGGACCTTTATTGGGATTGCTAGAAAATCAGAATGTTTTTCACAGACAGCTGGTCGATGTTTCTCTCTCATCGATGTTTCTAGCTCTCTAACCCTCTCCCTTCCTCTCTGTAAAAAGTCAATAAAATATATTTTTTTTAAAAAGACTGTCATTCAGATACATCAAGGTTGCAGGTATAAATCCCTGGTCAGGACACATACAAGAAGCAACCAATGAATGCATAAGTAGAACAACAAAGTAGATTTCTCTCTCTCTCTCTCTCTCTCTCTCTCACAAATATATAAAAGATACAGAAATTTCCAGCACACCAGAAACCTCCCTGACTTCTCCCAGTTAGTATCCACCAAGGTAATCACTAAGTGATAAAGTTGAGAGGAGCATCTTTTGGTTTTTATAACAGGTCCCTTTCAAGGATACCTGAATTTCTCTAATGTAGTGACCCAAGATGGGCCTATATTAGCTTTAGAATGGGAGCTGGTTGCCAGAGGAATCAATCATATAATTTGAGGTTGGAACTTTCAGCTCCCTGCCAACCTCTGGGAAGGAGGGAGGGACTGGGGATTGAATTAATTACCAATGCTAATGATTTGATCAATTGGGCCTATGTAATAAAACCTCCTTATAAACCCTAAACTATATGGTTTGGTGACCTTCAAATTTGGTGCATGTATCCATGAAGGAGGTGCACCCCAAACTCCACAGGGACAGAAACTCCTGTGTCAGGACCCTCCACACGCACCCTATGTATCTCAATCTGGCTATTCACTTGTATCCTTAATAATATCTTTTATAACAAACCAGTAATAGTAAGCAGAGTATTTTCCTGAGTTCTGCGAGCCATTATAGCAAATTATTGAACCTGATGAGGATATCATGGGAACCCAAATTTACTTTTTCTACTATTAGTTAACATTTGAACTATTTCCAATTTAGGACTATTCTGAATAAAGCTGCTATAAATACTCTTGTACTTTTTGTTGGATATAAATACTCATTTCTTTTGGATTTATAACCAGAAGTAGGACTGCTGGATAAGGTACACGTATTTACTTTTAGTAGGTACTGCTACAGGTTTTTCCAAATTGTGCCAGTTTACATGCCCACTAGCAATGTATGAGAGTTCCAGTCATTCTAGTTCCTAATATTTACTTTATCAGCCTTTTAAAAACAATTGTTAACCTTTAATCTTCCAAATGAATCTTCATTTTATCTCCACAGCAGTGGTGAGCTCTGCTGTGAGGGGCAGAGATAGTTATTGGGATGTCAAGGCAAAGTATATCAACCTCGAGGATGAGCCTACAGCCTCTGATAGGAGCAGAGACCAGAATCCAAGCACAGCCCAGCAAGAGCCTAGAGATTTTCAAGGAATTCCAGATTCTTTTTTTTTTAATATATTTTATTAACTTTTTTACAGAGAGGGATAGAGAGTTAGAAACATCGATGAGAGAGAAACATCGATCAGTTGCCTCCTGCATACTCCCCACTGGGGATGTGCCTGCAATCAAGGTACATGCCCTTGACTGGAATCGAACCCGGGACCCTTGAGTCTGCAGGCCGGTGCTCTATCTACTGAGCCAAACCGGTTAGGGCGGAATTCCAGATTCTTGCTCAACGGACTCCTGCCTTCAGGGCATTGTGAGGCAAGACAGAATTAGAACAACAGGCTAAAAAAGAAAAAAGGAAGCTGATCCACTTCTGACATCTTCACTGTGTGTATGTCTCCAAAGGAACAGGCCTAACCAAGTGAGATGAGGCTGCCTTTCCCAAGGTGGCATTAGGGGTTAGTGGCAGTGCTGATCTGTGATGGCGAAGGATCCTATCTCAATCTGGTCACTGGTCTCAGGTTCAACTTGGAAAACAAACCCAAATCTCTTTGGAAGCAGAACTTCACATGGGCCAACAGAGCTCCCTGAAGGTATGAGGCCTGAATTGAAGCCTGAAGGGACCAGCAGGTAACTGGGCATTGCAGCCTGAGTCTGATCAGCCACAAGAAAGCACTTTCTGCCTTGCAGGGTGTTTTTTTTGTTTGTTTTGCCTGAGAAATGTTGAGGCTGGCCTCAAATTCCTACAGGATCTTCTGACAATGGAGGCCAGGGTGATCCTAAAGAAACCCTCTCATCTGGTGACCAATGCCAGCCCTAACTGGGCTGAGAAGCCAATGGCCACTTTCTTCTCTATGGTTCAGGATTTGACCCAATCTGCCCTGATGGAGATATAACCTGGGTCCCCAGAGGGAGGCAGGCAGTGGCCATCCCCTATTCCAGTCCTCAGTTTAGGACTGCATTGGAAATGTAAGAAACATAAATTATGGGGTAAAGCATATTTTTAAAAATATTTTTTATTTATTTTTATTTACTTATTTTTTTTTAGAGAGAGAAACATCGGCATGTCCCCTACTGGGGATCAAGCCCGAAACTCGGCCATGTGCCCTGACCATGTGCCCTGACCGGAATCCAACCCGTGACCTCTGGGTGCATGGGACGAAGCTCCACCAACTGAGCCACACCGGCCAGGGCGGAGTGAAGCCTATTTCACAAAACACAAAAGACAATGTGGCCGACAAGTCAAGGGAATCTAAAGGGAGGCGAGGTGACCGAGGGGCTGTTACGGGTTAGGGCTGGAGAGGGTCAGGCGGGGAGGAGGGGGGCTGGCGGGGTGAGGGCTCCGCCTGGGTTGGTTATGCTGGGCAGGGCAGGTTCTCCGCCAAGGGAAAGTATGGCCATACTGGCAAGGGCTCTGGACTGAACTCCACCTAGTGAGGATGCAGGGGAGAAGGTTCTGTCTCCTCCCACAAGGTCCAGCCCTTTGGCACCCGGGCTCGGCGTGCCGAAGGCTCGGGGAAATCTGCGGCACTAGAAGGGAGATAATCAGTGGAGGCTGCCGGGTAAAGGCGGGTGCAGGGAGGGGTTCCTTCCCCGAGGCGGGGGGGTTAGTTGTCCTCACTTCCGGGTGCATGATGATAGGCCGGCGCGATCTGAGGTCGGTGGCGGGAACCCAGATTCCTATGGCCTCATGCGGCCACTTTACTACCGTTAGAAAGGGGCGGTCGGCCGCGGTGCAACACGCGCGAACTCTCCTCCGAGCATTAAACCCCGCCCCTTTAGTGCCCGCCGCGTCTCCATGGCGACGCGCTGCGAAGTGCGGCTGCGCAGGAGTGACGGAACGCGGGCGAGGGGGAGGGGGTGTTTTGGTTCTAGCCGCTCGCCGTCCTTTCTAGACTGGCTCTTCGGAAAGCTTCTTGTTCGTGCTTTCTTTTCCTTTTCTCTTCCCCAGCCTCGGTCCTCCTCCTCTCCTTCCCTTCTGCCTGCCTCCCCTTTTCCTACTGACGCCCCGGGTCCGGGCCATTTTCCGGGCCGGGCACACTAAGTGCACGGCTCCGGGGGCCCAGTATATGACCCGCGGTCTGGCTACCCCTCGCTTTCCCCCGCCCATGTGGCTGCGGGGCCGCGGCGGCGCTGCCCACTATGGCCCGGAAAGCAGTTAGCAGGAAGCGGAAAGCGCCAGCCTCGCCGAGAACTGGGAGTGACGCTCAGGGCCCGCAGGTGAGGGCTGAGAGGGTTGGGACTCGGGTGGGAAGGCCGAGGCACCCCGAGGGGGATAGGGTTTGCAGACTGGGGAACCGGGACCGGGATCCAAGGTCTGTAGTTAGGGATGGGCTCGGGGGAGTGGAGCTCCGACCTGTAGAGTCAGGGCTGGGCCATCAGGAGTTCACTGGGAGGCCGGGGTGAGGAGCTAAAGAGGAACCTCAAAATGGTGCATATACTGCGGAAGGTCTGCACCCGGGAATGAGGCATGAGAAACCAGATCTGGGCTTTGGAGGAGAGAAAATCGAAGTCGAGGGGCATCGGGAACGAACCTCCCAGAAAATAGGAGAGTGAAGTCTTTACAAGGACCCCGGGAAGCAGGGATGGTTGCGTTTCTAATATAGGAAGGAGACTCGCTGTGGATACACAACCCCTGAGCTGGCCCTTGAATCCTTAGAACAAACAGCAATTCCCAGGTATCATCTCTATACCGCCCCCTTTTGAGGGGAAGACCTTGTTGGACGCGTATTCGGACTCTGATTTCCCGTGCCTTCCACCCCGTTGGTGTTTGATTTTGGAATTCTACAACTGCCTGGAGCGTGGGGCCTCGTGACATGGGGGCGGCCATTAATAGTGCATCCTGGAAGACCTGGGACCCTAAATCTGGCTCCTTGGGCTGCATCCTTCATGCTCCGAGGGGAGTACAGGCTGAGAGGGAGAAGGGGCCTGGGTAGAGATGCAGCCCAGGTTAGTATGGTAATCGTTCAGCCCATCATTCCCTTCCCTGTCAAGGATAACTTTGGGCACTGAATCTTTCACTCCTAAAAAGCCTAGTAAACCTTTTGTCCTTGTTGGTCTTTGCTTCCATTTCCTTGTTTTTTCGTTCCTCCTTTCTCATAGGTAGGTTTGACTCTGAGCGGCATCTTTTCAATGTTGGAAGAGTTAAACTGGATAGTCTGGGTTGAGATTCCTGTTCTTATATTTCTGTTGCATGTAAATCCTGCAGGATGAGTTCTTGGTAGTTTCCGTAATACACTAGGATCCCTTGTGCTGAAGGAAGGTAGCCAAAGCCCTGATTTCTAATATTGCTTTCCACAGTTTGGCTGGGATCACTCCCTTCACAAAAGAAAAAGACTCCCCCCAGTGAAGAGATCCTTAGTGTACTACCTGAAGAACCGAGAAGTCATGCTACAGAATGAAACCAGCTACTCTCGTGTGTTGCATGGCTATGCAGCACAGCAACTTCCCAGTCTCCTGAAGGAGAGAGAGTTTCATCTTGGGACCCTTAATAAAGTATTTGCATCTCAGTGGCTGAATCATAGGCAGGTGGTGTGTGGCACAAAATGCAACACGGTAAGTGTCTGGGGGATGTGAACTTTATCCTAGGCCCTGGATATATGGCTCGACATGCTCTAGAACAGCCGTGGGCAAAGTACGGCCCTCGGGCCGGATCCGGCCTGTTTGAAATGAATAAAAAAAAACAATAAAAAAGACCGTACCCTTCTATGTAATGATGTTTACTTTGAATTTATATTAGTTCACACAAACACTCCATCCATGCTTTGGTTCCGGCCCTCCGGTCCAGTTTAAGAACCCATTGTGGCCCTCGAGTCAAAAAGTTTGCCCACCCCTGATCTAGAACGTCTCATTGCTCATTTTCCCCATCAGTTTCTCTTGGGGGGAGATTGCTTTACTCTCCTTTACATTTCCTTCTATTGTTTGGTGATTTCTTCCTCTCTTTTTTTTCTGTTCCTTTTCCCAGTTATACATTTCTGATAAATCTTTAGAGGAGGCTATTTCTGTAGGCCTCTTGCCATATATATAGTTATGCCAGTGCTTCTAGATTTTTAATTTTTTTTTGGCTTCATTTTTTAATTTATGTTGCTTTTTAAGTCAGAGGCCTCCAAGGAAAGATGGAGGAAAGACACCTGGAAAGACTAAGCATCATTCAGGATACATGATAGTGAAAACCTGCTAGCCTAAAAGTAGAAGCATTTAAAATAGTTCTTGGCAAACATTCACTTTTAGGGTATAGAATCGAAAGTTGTTTATCTTATAAGAATAGACAGGGAATGTGTGTCTGGTGGTATCTTGATGTACATGTTTTCTCTTTGCACAATAGTTTCCGTGAAAAGGATTCAGATGAGAGAAAAATTAAGTATAAGTAGAATATTTTTATAGAGAATGACAGAAGACAATTATAAATGAATGAAGGGAAAAATTTATCAGGAAGCTATATAACCAGCACAATTACAGACATGGATAAAATAAGTTAATCTATGATTGGTTATGGTGGATGTGATTGGAACAGAAGGGCACAAATAGTATGATGTCAGATGATTGACAAGTGAAAAGAAGCAGGGCCTGGAGATGGAAAATGATTCTGAATGAAGTGTGAGATAAGATGAGATGAGGCCTAGCTGCTCTCTCCGTTTTCACCTTGCTCTATGTGAATAGACGAGTATTGTCATAATGGTTGGGTAAATTTACCCTGGACAGAAACATCTTGATTAATTGGAGGAGAGATGGTTGCTATAAATCAAGAAAGTCTTAAGTACTAGGAGAAGTGTTTTTTTATAAAGGATATTAAAGGCCTGATGCACGAAATTCGTGCAAGAGTAGACCAGCTCGCCCCCCCCCCCCCCCCCTGCAGCTGAGGCTGCTGACACCCGGGGCCTCTGGCTTCCTTAGCAGCCTTGGCTTGGTACGGAAGGATGTCCAGTCTAATTAGCATATTACACTTTTATTATTATAGAACAGGAAAAGATTTAAACATGAGTTTTTTTTTTAAATATATTTTATTGATTTTTTACAGAGAGGAAGAGAGAGAGATAGAGAGTTAGAAACATCGATGAGTAAGAAACATGAATCAGCTGTCTCCTGCACATCCCGCACTGGGGAAGTGCCCACAACCCAGGTACATGCCCTTGACCGGAATCGAACCTGGGACCTTTCAGTCCGCAGGTCGACGCTCTATCCACTGAGCCAAACTGGTTTCGGCTAAACATGAGTTTTAAGGAAGGAAATAATACCATGGTGGTTAGGGCCAAGCTTTCATTTCCTCTTCTGTTGAAGGCTGCTTGTCATACAAAAGCTTTTAAAACTATGTAGTTGTGGCAAGTCTCTATAAAACTTCATTTTTCTAGCCTCATTGTCACTTGGAGTAGAAAGAAACTCTTATTTGGTGAATTAATTCCATTTTCCACACATACCATTATAGTGTTTTGCCCAGCAAATGTTGCTGAATTGTAAAATAAAGTAATCATCATAGTGTCTTGCTCTGGCACTTATTATTTTGAAGGTGAGAATAATATTAAGTAATAATTTAACCTACTGTTAATACATACGATTTTTGTCTTCCTATGTCCTCATGACCTTAAGTCTGTTTTCTTTTTATAGTTAGAGTTTTTTGCTTTGTTTTTTTAGCTTCTAGAAGCAAAGCAGGGAACCAGGAACACTGCTTTTCTCTGAAATTTGTGACATTTGGCAAATGATTCCCTTAGCTGTGCCTTTGTTTCCCTCTCTCTAAAATGGATATTACCACTTATCGAGTGCTGATAAGGTGGTGTGGACATCTTGGGAAATACTTCAGGTGAACAATATCTTATTCAAAAATAGTATTAGTGATAGTGAATCAAAAGTTTTTCCAATGCTCTTGGCAATTCCTGAGACTTCCCTTTGAAAGAAAGGAAAATTATTTAAACCATTAGAACTGTCTTTGGATACTGTGTGAGAATTTGGGGGGAGGAGGAGTTCTTGTTTGATTCTCAATAGTAAGTTAAGTTTCAGTGTATTGAAATATTATCAATAAAATGATTTAAATGTACTCAGTAGGAAAAGTATGCCACAACCATTTATATTCTAAAATCACCTATTCATATATACCTAAGTTTCACCAGCACTTAACTGAGGGTACACAAATGCTAGAAAGTCGGGTCCTTTCCTAGTTACCTGGCTTGGTGCTATAATATTGAAATCTCAGTGGATCTTCCTCTGTGATAGAAGCAGCAGAGATATTTTGTAAAGTTTTCTGTAGCCTGATTCCTGGGGTGGGAATTGCCCTGTGCTATGGAATGACACTCAAACTGGAAGGCCAGTAAGGTCAGGAATAATAGCAAAGATGGCCAGCCTATGTTTTAATCAATAACAGTATGGTCATATTTTTACTAAATTATTTAAAGAAGGAGAGGTAGTATAAACTTAATTGGATCATGGGTCTGACTACAAGGATGTATAGGTATATTTTCCTGGTTTAGGGTTACAAACTCAGATTGTGTACAAAGTCAGACAGAATAGCTAAATAAAAGAAGCCTACCAGGCACAAAAGTAAGAAGTAGTGGAGACTGCAAAGGGCCAAGAAGGAATTCTTGGCTCCAGCTAGTTGTAGCCATGCAGCAGTTTGGGCCTAGCCTTAATAGATTTTTGTCCTTTTTAAAGAGAAACCTGAAATCTGTATTTTTATGGGGGAAGGTATCAACCATGTATGAGGAATTTTAAAATTTTATTTTGAGAATATATTTATTAAAGCTGGCAACAGTGCAATAAGGAAGGGCTTAGGATTGAAGAAGCAACAGGAAAGAAATAAGCCTAGGCCGGGCTACTTTGGCTCACTGAGAAGTCAGAAAAGGAAGCCTTAGAGACGGGTTCAGGAGATTAGCCCTGGACCAGCTTCCTCTGCCCATTGTTCCAGTCTCATGGGGTCTCTTGACATTTAGGATATGCACTCCAGTGGGGGAGGAAGAGGGAGAATAGAAAGGAGTATGGGCCTGCTCCCTGGAAGGAAAGCACTATGAGAAATATTGAGAATCTGGTGTGACAAGAGCTTTATGTGTCTAGAAGAGAGTTGTGAAATTAAGATTGGAAAGGTTCATTAGGACCAAATTGTGGAAGCCCTTGAATGTCAAGCTAAGATTTTATTCTGTGGAGAATGGAGAAACAAGACTCAAGGATTTTTTTTTAAATTAATATGTATTTTTATTGATTTCAGAGAGAAAGGGAGAGGGAGAGAGAAAGAAACATCAGTGATGAGAAAGAATCATTGATCGGCTACCTCCTGTACGCCCCTTACTGGGGATTGAGCCCACAACCTAGGCATGTGCTCTGATGGGAATCGAACAGTGACTTCATGGTTCATAGATCAATGATCAACCATTTGGCCACACTGGCCGGGCAAGACCCAGCAGGGAGTGGCATCATTGGAGTAGTGCTTTTAGGGAGAGAAGTTATATGATGTTAGTGCTGTGGTTATGGATGAGCGGCAAAACCAGGCTAGTAATGGGGAGAAGGTGAGGAGGGGACGGGACAGATATGACATCTTAGAGGTAAAATCTATAGATGATGATGATAACATGCTCATATTTAATTGATTCAGAGCAATAAGTCAAAATTGATACTGATGTCTCCAACCTGGATAACTGGGAAGATGGCAGGATGAGCATTAAGCAGATTTGAAGAGAAAATGAATTTAGTTTTGTGCTTTCGGTTAGCTCAGTGGTTTTCAACCTTCCTAATGCTGCGGCCCTTTAATACAGTTCCTCATGTTGTGGTGACCCCCAATTTCATTGTTACAAATTGAACATAATTAAAGTATAGTGATTAATCACAAAACAGTATGTAATTATATATGTGTTTTCCGATGGTCTTAGGCGACCCCTGTGAAAGGGTCTTTCGACCCCCACGCGACCCACATGTTGAGAACCACTGAATTAGTTGAAATTGGGGAGGGGGTGAAGATTGAAGTTAGTGGTTTGGGAATCATATATGTATACGGGATTATTGTTAACATGGCTAGAGAAGGCACACTTGAGTTCCATAAACCTCCCTAAAATTGCAAATTTTTTATTATATGTGTATTTCCTGTGCACGATGCAGGGAGGGTGGTGTGGAAAGTAGTTCATAGTTCTCATTAGATTTTCAAAGGAAATACTGTGAACTAAAAATGGGTAAGAACCATTGATATTTTCAAATAGAACCTTGGAAAATACCTATATTTATGAGGCAGGAAGAACTGCTACCAAGAACCTTGGAAAATACCTATATTTATGGAACAGGGAGGTCAGAGGAAAACCAGGAGAGTACCCAAAACAATTCAAGATAGTGGGTATTTTCAGAGGGGGTGGTTTGAGGATAAGGATTGTATAGGCAGAGTGATACTGTATGCAGAGTTTGAGTTATTTAATTTTAGATATATGTGTATTTTCTAAACCACACTTGGCACAGGTGAGGGCATCAGACTTATTAAACCTGGAAGCATTTCTTTGTAGGCATCTTCGTTAATATCCATTCAGCAGCCAGTAGGGTTTAATTAAATCTTATTTCTGCATTTTGAGGACGTCTTGACGAACGATTCCCCCCCCCCCCCTTTTCCTGGTCTTACTAACAGGCAGAGATTTGCCCCTTTTTTTTGTTTTGTTAATCCTCACTCAATATTTTTTCCATTGATTTTTAGACAGTGGAAGGGGGGGGGGGGATAGAAACATCAGTTGGTTGCTTCGCACATGCACCCTGACCAGGGCCAGATATCTAGCCTGCAGTCGAGGTCAGAATCAAACCTGGGACTCTTCATTCTCATGCCCACTGAGCCAAATTGACTAGGGCTGCCCTTTTTTTTTCAGGTCAGATCTTAGCTTAGGCCTTTAGTTTCCAAGTTTTTTGTTTCTTTTCTAGAAAAGTAATATGTAAACATATGTCAGAAATATCTGCATTTATACCAACAAATTTGATTAAGTTACTTTGTATTGTATATTTGGATTCAGAAATTTGAGGGTTGAGTTTGGCTCCCATTTCTTATTAGCTTTATGCCCTTGGATAAGTAAGATACAGTAGAACCTACGTTCTCGAACTTAATTCATACCTGAAGGCTGATTGAGAAGTGATTTGTTCCCATTAGAAAGAACGTAAATTGAATTAATCAGACCCACAAATGATTGCCTATTTTAACTTTTCTTATATATAATACATGGCTCATGTACTAGTACTGTTTAATCTATAAACAAACACTTTCTTAAATTTATTGAACCACCCCCTCTGGTCTTAAATTAGGGATCACTTTCAACACTCCTTCCAGAGGTGTCTTTTAGGAGATCCGTATGTAGCATCTTTGCTTTTTCACGTATCACTGCCTTGGAAATCCTGTTTTTTGTTTATCCAAATCAACCACAGTTTTTCTACCTCTTCAGTTATCTGTGATGTGGTTTGGTGAGCACTTTCACACCTTTGGCAATATTAGCATTCTTGATGGCCTTTTCATGTTTTAAAATTGTGTTAATCCTTGATGTCAGCAACAAAAGCATTGTCTTCTTTGTTTGGTGCTTGAGAGAGAAGCTTTCTGTCCTGCTGAGGTATCGGCATGAAAGGGTTGTCAAGTCAAAAACCCAGTTTTTTCCCACAACTCAGACATTTTTTCTGTGAACAACTTGGTTGAGAACTGAATTGTTTGAGATGGGAGATGTTGGAGAACCGAGGTTTGAATGTATATTCTAAGCGTTCTTTTACCTTTAAAATACATGGAGAAAGTAATGGAGTTATTGAAAGATTAAAGTTGGTGGTATGTAGGCAGGCTAAATAGCCATCTCAGATGGTGATTTAAGAAAAATTGAATTTATTTAAGAAAAAAGGATGGGGGATGGGATATCCAAAGGGAAGGTCTACGCAGAGAAAAGGGGGCCTTTGAGACAGACTCGGGGCATAAGCCCAGGATGGATGAGCTGCCATTGCCCATTGCTCCGTTAGTTGCAAGTCTTATGGGATCCCTTAGAGAGGTTAGGGGATAGTGCTTGGGGGAGGGGGAAAGGTACAGGCGTGATCCTTGGAAGGAGAGGGCTGGGTCCTTTGTCCTGAGCGTTATTTACTAGTATCTCTTTCTGGCAGGGGGGAATCTTAGGGGAGATCTCAGGGAGGCTCTTAATAGAATATTCATCAGCTTTCCAGGTGTTCTGTTTCAAGGGCCTGGTCTCCCCTGGTTGGTCAGTGCTGGGGGGTGAGGGGGGGTGGTCATTAGTCAATAATGTAGCTGGTCCTGAGGCAGCCACAGGCAGAGTCAATTTGTCTGGTTTTGCTGCTTTTTGGGCCTGGAGCTCAAGTACAACTGAGGCCTAGATGTTGTCTTTAGGGAGCAAGAGGTCAGGGAGTGAAAACCTGACCAGTGATATGCTAGGGGAGGATAGGCTGCCCTGGGGACAATGTTCTTGTTTTCCCAGTTTTGTCCCTTGCTAGGCTTCCAGGGCTTTCTGCTCTGGTGAGTTTTTGTACCTGGTCCATCATCCTTGCTCTGGGGGTCTAACAGTAATGAAGAGAGTTAATGAGATGTTAGTTAGCACAGTGCCTAGAACAGGGATCCTCAAACTTTTTAAACAGGGGGCCAGTTCACTGTCCCTCAGACCGTTGGCAGGCCGGACTATAGTTTAAAAAAACAACAACTATGAACAAGTTCCTATGCACACTGCACATATCTTATTTTGAAGTAAAAAAACAAAACAGGAACAAATACAATATTTGTATTTGCATGTGGCCCGCGGGCCGTAGTTTGAGGACCCCTGGCCTAGAACCAGGGGTTAATAAAATTGTTGATGCAGTTAATAGTGGTGGTGAAGGAGGAAGTGTGGAAGAAGTGGTTTTATGATGGAAGGCCCTAGGTGTATTTTTGGCCAGATTCAGGTACATTTAAGAAGTGAGCATTTCTCTACCCTATAAATGGCGGTTTTCTGTATGTCATTCACATCCCACATAGCTTAAATATTTAGAAATTATTCATTTAGATATAATTGATATAAGAGGAAGTACAATTTGTAAATTATAGGAAATTATATTTAAATTTCATTATAGATTAAGTATAGATAAAAGGAAAATATTTTCCTGTGTGTAAATTAGAAATAAATATCCAGGGGTGTTTTTTTGGATTTGAGAGAGAGTGCGCGCTTGCATAAGAGAAGAAGATAGAAACATCGATTGTTGTTCCACTTATTTACGCATTCATTGGTTGCTTCTTGTATGTGTCCTGAGCAGAGATCAAACCTGCAAACTTGGCTTATCTGGACAACGCTCTGACTGACTGAGGTGCCTGGCCAGGGTAGTAATACCCAGTTCTGATAGAGATGTGTTGGAACAACAACAATATTGCTACTAAAACTCTTTTGTGAAAGTAATTAGGCATTATGTTTCAAAATCCTGGTACATGTCATGTGTTGAATGGAGAACCTAAAAATATATCCTTTGACCTAATATTTTCAGACTAGGGAATTCATCCAAAGGAAAAGTCTTTTTTTAACAAAATAATTATTAGAAGCTATTTTAGCTAAATGCTAACAATAGAATACTTGAGTAATTTATGGTAAATCAAGTCTGCATGATATTATGCAGTTATTAACATAATTATAAAAACTAAACATGCAAAAAAAAGGACTAAACATACAAAGCATTTGATATGTTAAATGGAATGAAATAAAATTGATCTCTGCTGATTGTAGCTATACACAATTATACATGCATGTGGTGAAGGACTAAACAGAAACTTGACAAATAAAACAGACATGAAAAAAGAGGACTATTAGTGATCTTTTGCATTTTTTATTTCTGTTATTGCTGATAAAGTAATATAAGTGAACTCTCATTTTTTAAAAATGTTACTTCAGCTAGATAAATCTTGTTTTTTCTTAGCCTAAAGAAACAGTGAAGGTAGCCTTGACCAGTTATCATTCATTACTTGTCCTGTTTACTGGTAATAATTAAACGTAGTTATGTATTATATATCTTCTCTGGGGAGAGTGAAGTAGGGACTTGAAAATACAGTGATGGGATATACAGCAAAAGGAGTTTCCCTTTTTGGTAACAAGGGAGTTTTTTGGAGTTCAATAAAACTAGAGAGTCCTGACTGGTATGCTTCAGTTGGGCATCATCCTATGCACCAAAGGTTGCTGGTTGATTTTCAGTCAGGGCACATACTAGTATGCACATACCTGGGTTTTGGGCATGATCCCAGGTAGGGGTTGTGTAGGAGGCAGCCAATCGATGTTTTACTCTCATCGATGTTTCCATGAGGCAGCCAATCAATGATTCTCTCTCATCATTAATGTTTCTATCTCTCTCCCTTCCTCTCTGAAATCAATACAAATATATTAAAATGTATAAATAGCACCTAGAGAGAGATCTTGCTTCTCAGTGGGCAAGTACAGAAACCACATTGTCCTTATGTCTTTATGCTGTAATGCTCAGGAAGTAAGAATGTGTCTTTACCCAACCCCTGTGGTGTTTCACTAGTTTAAAATTGCTGCACTGTAATTAACACTGTTCACCTGTCATTTCCTTAGCATAAATTCCTGAAATTGAAACTGCAGATTTTACACATTTTTAATTTTTGATACATATTATCTCACCATTTCCTGCTGTGTTTCTTGGTCTTAGGTCTCTGTTTTGCTCTCCCCCATCTTCTAGGTTTGAAATAGGAAATGGATTCCTCTTCTTTGATTTTGGTTATCTTTCCTTTCCCGAACTTTCAGCAAACTTAGGCTGCCCACTTGCCTCTTATTGTCTAACTCAGTAGAATTTATCTTGATGTCTGTGTGACCTATGTGGATTTGCTTTCCTTTCTCTGTTAGGCTCCAGCTAAAATACTCTTGAGTTTTAGAAGCTTTGTGAGTCCACCATTTTACTAAGTCACCTTGATCTTTCTTGGTACACACATTTGCATGTGTCTACAAACACACTCATTCATGCAGAGATATACTCACTAGTCTTATAATCTTCCTGATTGTAAGGCCTTTGCTTTCTTTTTCCTTCCTCTGTTCTAGATTGTAAAGTACAGGGAGCCATTGAACCTCCAGTTTACCTTGCCATGCAGCTAGTTTCTGGCAGGTATCCCAGTAGGTTAATGTGCAGGAAGTGTTACAGGAGCTGCATGAAGCCTTGGCCCCTTGTCAGAGAGCTTGGAGAGCGATTCTGTGGCAGCTCCTCCACATCACCGTCCCTTCCTTTGAGGAAAAAGGGCTCTGTCCTTCACATGGTGCTTTTTCATTCCTATGCAAGAATGAGGTGAGATGGGGGTAAATTCTTGGCTTCCTATGCCCTCTGCAGACCCAACTATTACCAGTTTTTCCATTGCCCGTGTATCAAATGTTTTCCATACAGTATAGAAGCTTTTCTTAACAACCTGAAAAACTAAACAAATATGAGCATAATTTATTACTATTACCTATCACTTGTTAAGCACTTATTCTGTGCTGAGCCCTCACTAAACACTTTACATTTTATTTGATTTCTTAGCAGCCCAATGAGATAGATAATATTATTCAAGTTTTATAGATAACTAGAGGCCCGGTGCACAAATCTGTGCACAGGTAGGGTCCAGCCAGCCTGCCCCAATCGGGGCAATCAGGCCAGGAGCAGGGGCTGCATGCAGTTGGCTGGCTGACTCCACCCCCTGGTCGAACTTCTGGTTGAACTCCCGGTCGAGGGGACAATGTGCATATTAGCCTTTTATTATATAGGATAATATTTAGAAAGATTAAGTGACTTGCCCAAGATCACACAGCTAATAGGTAACCAATTTGGAATTCAAACCTAAATCTTTCCCGACTCCAAAATTGCAGAAGTTGGACTTTAGACTTTCTTGGGTATGAATAGATGAAACTTTTTTCCCTCACCTTTTTGAATGGCAGTGGAGAGAATGGCAAAGGAATGGACTAAAATAATTCTTAAAAATTTTAGCCCGCCCTCACATTCCACAGGAAAAGCTTAGTTTTTACTCTTGTGTTGTATCAAGAGTGAAACATTGCCCTCAGTGTACGGATTCTCTTCATGTCAGTGCTTCTCAAACTTCAGGGACCTAGAGATCTTGGGAAACTCCAGAATCCGATTTAGATCTAGGGCAGGGCCTGAGATCCTTTGTTTCTAACGAGCTTCCAGGTGCTCCTTTCAATAACAAGTGTCTAGATCAGTGACTGTTAAACCTGAGCAGTAAACAGTGTCCTGGAGATCCTTGGGAAAATATTCAGTTTTACTGACCTCAAACTCAGTGATTTCTAGTTGGAGGAGTTTCATGGTAGGGTCTGGGAATTGTTTTTGTTTTATAGTATTTTGTAAAAAAAGAAAAAGAAAATTCCCCAGGTTATTGTAATTATCAGTTTGGGAATCACTAGTCTAGCAGCTAATATGTTATGGATGCATTGTTCCACTCAACACAAAGGTGTTAAGTGGACAGTTAATTTTGCTTCATGAAACATTTGAAGGCTTGTGTTAGAGATTACTTATTTAAAAGGATAAGAAAAGCCAAACCGGTTTGGCTCAGTGGATAGAGTGTCGGCCTGCGGACTGAAAGGTCCCAGGTTCGGTTCCGGTCAAGGGCATGTGCCTTGGTTGTGGGCACATCCCCAGTGGGGGGTGTGCAGGAGGCGACTGGTCGATGTTTCTCTCTCATCGATGTTTCTAACTCTCTATCCCTCTCCCTTCCTCTCTGTAAAAAATTAATAAAATATATTTAAAAAAATAAAATAAAATAAAAGGATAAGAAAACCTTTTTTGGAAGGGCTAGTTCACAAACCCCAAGAACAGGAAGTATTTCTAGATCTAAGAAGGAAACTAGGAATTGGAAAGCCACAAGGAACCAAGGATGGCCATACTCCCTCTCTTGTGGAGAGGAAGGTGTTTTTTTTTCTGGAGAATGGCTTTGGTCGAAAATAGCCACCCAGTCTGTCACCAGCCAGCTCCACATTTCTGAGAGAACTTGAATGACACAGTCTAATGTAGCCTTGACCAAATCTCCCTGGGCAGTGCTGTGATCCTGAGGTCACAGCTACAGAGCCCCACTCTGAATGCAGAGAAGAGTGGGCCCCCTAACATCACTGAGCAGACCTCCTGAGAGTGGCTACTGCACATGCTTACTATGTAGCCTTGCATTTGTTGGGGCATGATTATAGAACCAAATAGGTAAAATTCACTGCTTTTGGAATTGGCAGGGCCTTATTAGCTTAATGGAGAAGCGAGGCAAGATTTTAAATCAGTATGATATGGTCTGAGTTGTGAGTAGAGGGCTATACTGGGAGCCTACAAGAGAGGAACTTGCCCTGGCTGTTTAGTTCACTTGGGTGTGAGTGACATCCGATTCAGCAGGGTTGCAGGTTTGATCTCTGGTCAGAGCTCATATTAGAATCAAACACTGATTCTAATTCATAAATAAGTGCAACAACAAATAGATGTTTCTTTCCCTTTCTCTCCTCTCCTTTTCCCTCTCTTCCTCTCTAAAATCAATAAATAAAAAATTAAAATAAAGAAGAGAGCCTGGCTAGTGTAGCTAATTGATTATCAGCCTGTGAACCAGGAGGTCACGGTTCGATTCCCAGTTACGGCACATGCCAGGGTTGTGGGTTCATTCCCCAGTGTGGGGTGTGCAGGAGGCAGCCCATCAGTGATCCTCTCTCGTTATTGATGTTTCTATCTCTCTCTCCTTCTCCCTTCCTCTCTGAAATCACTTAAAAAAAAGTGTGTGTGTGTATATATATATAAAAGAATAGAGAAAGAGAGAGGAACTTAACAAGCTTAGAAATTTAGGGAATATTCAGAGAGGACATGTCTGACCTGAATCATTAATGATAAGTCAGTGTTGGCCAGGTAAAGAAAAAAGTAGGGGAAATCATTTCTGGCATTGTGAACAGCATGAGCATAAAACAAAATAATTTATTTCATTGAAGATTTTTGCATGAATAATAATTATAAGCATACGGTCAACAGCAGGATGTGAAGCTAGAGCAGTGGTTCCCAACCTTTTTTTGGCCATGCCCCACCTAAGCATCTCTAAAATCCTGACCTCCCACCCCCACCCCCCGTGACATATAATTCTTATTTAAAAAGTGAACTCCTATTCAATGTGGTGGAAGCCTAAAAGGTCATTAACTTGGTCTAAACAAGTGTCCAAAAGAACATGGCATCCGTGAAAGAGAAAAATAAAAGGAGGAAAGGACAGTTGAAGTATGAGGAAGAAATCACTAAGAAAAAAAAATGAAGTGATATGAAAAAATAGCAAATAAAGTTTCAAAACATACACTAGAGAACTGAAATGCATAAATATATAACAATTTATATACTGTATATGAGGCCCCTAGAACCATAAGTGGAAAAAACTTACTGTTAATAACTCATTCTCAAATTGCCCCCCTGTGGGGCTTGTGCTCCACATTAGGAACCACTGAACTAGGAAGATATAGGTAGGGGCCAGATTGAGGAGACTATTCATGCCACGCTAAGGCCTTGGATATAGGTAAAGGGGAACTGTTGGATATTTTTTAATTGACATGGGAGGATTCCCATTTTTATGAAGATGACTGATTATGGAGAAGAGTTTTTTTTATGGTGGCCTTGCCTGGAAGCACAGAGAATAATTGCAATTGTCCAGGGGAGAAGTGGTGAGAGAGAGGAAGGAGCCAGCTGTAAGAATGTTTAGGGAGGTAGATTTGGCAGGACTGGATTGGATGATGAAGTGAGGGAGAAAGAGAAGTCTAGGATAAACCCCAGGCTTGGGTGATTGGGTGTATTTTAAGTTTAAGGCTTATCTAATTTCTCCTTTCATAGATCTCCTTCTGCACATGCAGTAGATTACTTTATACAAAGATTTGACGTGATCTGGCTTTGGCACAACAATTGCTGACAAGATTTTAAATCAACTTCTGAAACTATAAGATATATGAGGGCAGAGATTATTTCTCTCTTACTCATAGTTAATTCCTAGCACCTAGAATATATGAGTGAATGGAGGGATTAAATCACATAAAGAATTGAATGTAGACTTTCTGGAATGCCCTTTTTCTAAGACTGATCTTTTCGATAGTACATTTCTCTGAGTTGAATCTTGGAGAGTGAAAAAGGCTTAGATTGGTAAGTGGGGTAGAGAAGAGCATTTCAGGCAGAAGCAACAGCGTAAGCAAAGGCATGGAGGCATAGAATAAAATGGTGTGTGATAGACATAAGCAGTAAGATATTAATAACTCTTACTTTGTCATATGTCTTAGGTCACTCCAGCAAATGTAGTAGCATTTATAGGTATGTTTAATAGTGGTTGTGATGTGTTCTGGGAATTGTGATTTGTTTCTAAGTTTCTATGCATGTGTAGATAGAAATTTGATATTGAAAATATGCCCAGACCGGCAGAAAAACCTTTATTCAAGCTATTTTTTTTTTTAAATTTGATTTTACAGAGAGAAGAGAAACATCAATTTGTTGTTCCACTCACTTATGCATTCATTGGTTGATTCTTTCATTTGTCCTGATGGGGACCAAACCCACAACCTTGGCATATCTGGATGACTTTCCAACCAACTGAGCTGCCTGCTGGGGCTAGTCAGGATCTTTAGGTCCATAGTCTAATGCAAGTCCTCTTTGAAGCTGTCTTTGAATCCCAAGTAAAATTTACTGCTTCCTAATCTGGGTGCATGTAGCATATTATACTTGTCTCTGTTATATTATCTTCATGTTTCATATGACTGGTAGTGCTGCCGGTGCCTTTAATCATTCCCAGTATCTAGCATGTAGTAGGCATTGATTAAATGTTTGATGGCTAATGGATGTTTGTACTCAGGATCAGCCACATTAAAGAGAAACTATTTAGCATATTTCCCTTTTCTCTTATAGCTCTTTGTAGTGGATATCCAGACAAGCCAGATTACCAAGATTCCCATTCTGAAGGACCGGGAGCCTGGAGGTATAACTCAGCAGGGCTGTGGTATCCATGCCATCGAGCTGAATCCCTCTAGAACACTGTTAGCCACTGGAGGAGACAACCCCAACAGTCTTGCCATCTACCGGCTGCCTACACTAGATCCTGTGTGTGTAGGAGATGTAAGTTTCCCTAATAACTGTAGTTAGAGGCAGTCTTGTTTTTCAACAGAGCCTACTAGGTCACATTGACCCTCCTCCCACAGCCCCCTGGTGGTAAGGTGTGGGGGTGAGATTTCAGAAATAGGGACGACTCCCCATAGGGAGTATCAGGTATATTGACAGCGTATTTGTTTGATGAAGGGGCGAGCAGCGTACCTCAGGAGCCAGCAGCAGTTGATTAGTGTTTGAGTCCAGTTTCCACACACATCCTACTGCCCATAGTCATAGAGCAAAAGTTATTAAAGCATTCATTCAGCAACTATTTATTGAGAGCCTTCTATGGCCAGGCATTATTTTAGACACTTGAGGTGCAGCAGTCAATAAAACAGATAAAGCCCCTATCCTCTTGAAGCCTGCATTCTAGTGAAGGGAGGCGATATATAAACCAATAAATACCAGCAGAATATCAGAGTTGGTAAGTACCATGGATAAGGCAGGCTAAAGCAATAGAGCGGTGGAAAATGCTATTTCAGAAGATGGCCTCGTTGATAAGAATGACATTTGAGTTGATGTACAAAATAATATTGAGTGTAAACTGTAATTGAAAAAAAACATTGTCCATCAACTATAATTGAAAAATATATATTAAAAAAGATGACATTTGAGCAGGGAGACTTAAAGGAAATGAGGGTGCAAGCCATGTTGCTGTCTGGAGGAAGAGAGTTTCAAATGAAAGAAACAGCAGAAAGGTCAGTTATAGCTGTTGTCGCAGGAAGCAAGGAAGAGACTATATGATGAGGTTGGAGGGATGAGAGGTGAGTGACTATGCTACTATGTAAGAGTCCCAAAGAAGACATCCAGAGAATGAAGGCCAGAGCTGTATGTCAACTAGACATGCTTATCATTCACAGTTATGCCAGTTTTATTCCAGCCTTGCACCTCCAGGTAAGAGTTAAAGATTATGAGATCATGCCCTATGGGTTGACATCACCAGAGATCAGAGTTGTAATTTTTAAAAAGATATTTTCAGCCAGACTTGTGTGCTTTTTAAGAGTGTGCATTGTAATTCTATTTTACTAATTTCCTTTTTTTCTCCCACCCCTCTCTGTACCTGTCATTCCCTCCTCCCCAAGGATGGGCACAAGGACTGGATCTTTTCAATTGCATGGATCAATGACACTATGGCTGTGTCTGGTAAATTGCTTTTTTGTAAGGATTTTTGGTGTGGCTGGGAGGGAGGGAAGCTAGAAATTGAAAAGGAATAATGTGAATGAAACTAGCCCAGTAAACAGAAAATCAACTAGGGATCAGGAGATCTTATTATTCATACTCTGCCTTGTTCCAAAAAAGCATGTGTGATGGCATATTAGTCTAAAGTTTTTGTTGGGCTTCATTAAAATAAGGGTGTTAACATGTTTTGGAAAAGTTGACATGTTCTATAAAGTGTTAGGAGCAATAACCATTTTTTGTACAACTAACTATATAGTGTTAAGTTTCTTATTGCTAAAAGCTATATGTCATTTCTTTCCAGTGGTAGGTCAGAAAAAGATGTATGGAAACGAGTGTAGAGAAGATAACCTAGAGATATACAAATGCTTTCTAGATACCCACAGTAGCCTAGAAGGTAGGCTCAGAGTGCTAACCATTTTTACTGGGTACTCATGTGTAAAAATATAATTCCCCACTCCAGATCCCACCAAAAAAGTAATCTTATTAGTTGCTAATATAAGTACTTCACATATGTTTTATAATCCTCAGAACAGTACTAGAGGGTTTGCATTACTAGACTCATTTAACAAATGAGAAAATTTAGATTCTGAGAGGTTATTTAATTCTTTGCAAGGCAATAGGAAGCAGCCAAGAGGGAAAATAAATCTAATAAGCATCTTCACAGGTCAGAATTACCCGGCAGTAGTTCAGAAGTTTTGGGATTCCTTGTTATTTGTCTCCCCAGGGAATGAAAGGGCTGAGGTGATCATGTCACTTTTATAGGGACTGTTGATATGTCAGTAACCTGCACTAAATTTGGTTGGTGAAAGCCAGGACTTGTCTTTGTTTGGGCTCCACCCCTCTTCTTTCAGATTTCCTTCCAGTGTCATGTTTTCAAGCTGATAACTCCCAAGTATACATTTCCTGAACAATAACAGCAGGTTTTAAGAACATTACCTCTGCTATTAGAGACCTGAATTTGAATCCTGGTCCTACCACTTATTAGCACTATGATCCTGAGCAAGTTATTTAAGCTTTTTGAGAGAGACTTGTGTTTCCTCATCTGTAATATGGGTAATAATTTATATAATTTAGAGGGTCACTGGGAAGATTAAATGAGAAAATGCATAGTGGCTGCTATTTTGAAAATGTTCAATACTTGTTAATCAGTGCTAATGTTCAGACATGATGATGGGCATCAACCCCTGAACATTCCACCTCAAAATCAGCATATTCAAACTCACGATCTCTCTTCCAAGACTACCCCACCCCTACCTCCACCCATGAATCGACATATATTAGTGAGTGTTCCCATCTTTCACCGATTGCACAGCTAGGGAACTAAGACTCATTTTAGGCTCTTTAGTTTCCTTAGGTTACCAAGCCGTGTTGATATTGTTTTCTAAAATATCTCTCTATCCATCAATTGCTTTTCTATTTTCTATACTCTAGAGCTCATCATCCATCTCTCTTTTTTTTTTGTAAGTACATTTTTATTGAGGTTTTTTTTTTGTTTTTTGTTTTGTGTTTTTGTTTTTGTTTTTTAGAGAAAGAGGGAGAGGGATAGAGAGAAACATCATTCATGTGTCCTGGCTGGGAACCAAACCAGTGACCTCTTGTTCCTTCCTGGGTCAGCACTCAACCACTGAGCCATACCCGCCAGGCAGTCATCATCTATCTCTCGAGTTACCCAAGTATCCTTCCATATTTTCTTTCTGCTTTTAGTCTTGTCGCCTCCAATGTAATCTTCATGTTGCTGCCAAGTTAGTTCTTTAAATAATTTTCCTTATTGTAAAAGTAATACACATAAGAAATTTTTTTTAATCCTACCTAAGGATATGTTTATTGATATTTTTTATTTTAGAGAGGGGACCAGAGAGAGACAGGGGAAGGGAGAAACATTGATCAGTTGCTTCCTACACTTGATCCTAGCCAAAAGGCTGAGAAGTGATATCAGTTGCTTCCTGTATGCACCTCAACTGGAGATTAAACCTGAAACCTAGGTATGTGCCCTGACCTGGAATTGAACCTGCATCATTTTTGGTGTATGGGATGACGCTCCAACCGAGCCATCTGGCCAGGTCTACACGTAAGAAATTTTTTAAATACAGATAAAGGAAAGAAGGCTTACTCATATCTCTACCCAGTGGTAATCACTGTTAACATTTTGAAATATATCTTGCTAGATTTTTTTTTTTTTTTTAAGAAACATATTTTATTGATTTTTTACAGAGAGGAAGGGAGAGAGATAGAGAGTTAGAAACATCGATGAGAGAGAAACATCGATCAGCTGCCTCCTGCACATCTCCTACTGGGGATGTGCGCGCAACCCAGGTACATGCCCTTGACCGGAATCGAACCTGGGACCTTTCAGTCCGCAGGCCAACGCTCTATCCACTGAGCCAAACCGGTTTTGGCTATCTTGCTAGATTTTTTTAGTACATATTTTTTAGTTGGTTAAAATGGGATCATATAGAGGGATGGATATATGCATAGATGTGATAGATCAAGTACAGTAAAATGTTGATAATAGAATATAGGTGTAAGTATGCAACTTGTAAAATTCTTTCAACATTTCAGGATGCTTGAAGTTTTTCATAATAAAATTTGTGCAGTTTTACCCCAGCCATTTTGGCTCGGTAGATGGAGTGTTGGCCTGTGGACTGAAGGGTCCTGGGTTCAGTTCTGGTTAGGGGCACATGCCTTAGTTGCAGGCTCAATCCCTGACCCTGGTCAGGACAAATGTGGGAGGCAGCCAATGGATGTCTTTCTCACATCAATGTTTTTCTCTCTCCGTCACTCCCTTCCATTCTCTCTGAAAAGCAATGGGAAAATGTCAAAAAACAAACAAAACGAAATTAAAAAAAAAACTTGTGCAGTTTTATTTTAAAACTAGAGGCCTGGTGCACAAAATTTGTGCACTGGGGCGGTGGGTATGTGTGTATGTGTGTGTCCATCCCTTAGCCCGGCCTGTGCCCTATTGCAGTCCGGGACCCCTTGGGGTATGTCTGCCTGCTGATTTTCTTCTGACTGCTTTTAAGATATTCTCTGACTTTTTTTTTTTTTTTGGTAGTTTCCTTCTAATGCATCCAGGTATTTGTTTTCTTTCTCCTCGCAGTACAGGACCCCTTATTCCTTACCACCCGCCTGCTTGCTGCTCCTTACTGCTCGGCTTGCTGCTCCTTAGTGCTGCCGTGAAAGAGAGAGAGGTTCCTGCCACCACCACTGCGCTTGCCAGCTGTGAGCCCAGCTTCTGGCTCTGAGCAGCCCTTCCTCTGGTGGAGCGCACTAACCATCAGGGAACAGCTCCTACATTGAGAATCTGCCCCCTGGTGGTCAGTGCACATCATAGTGACCAACCATATTGTCATTCAGTCGATTTGCATATTGGCCTTTTATTATATAGGATATATATCATAAATTATTTTTCTGAGAGCATCCTGTGTGCTGGGATTCTATGGGACACTCTGGAAAATGAAATGCCAGAGAAGACAAGTCATGGAACTCATGCTGTTGCTACACTGGTCATAAGATGACTGACATTCCTCGTCT